>NW_027254828.1:0-162632 GCF_044704955.1 Pristiophorus japonicus | reverse complement strand
TGTGACGGAAGTTCGGTGAATGTTTGGTGCGGAGGTGCGGTGGGAGATTGTGATGGAGGTTCGGTGAATGTTTGGTGCGGAGGTGCGGTGGGAGATTGTGACGGAAGTTCGGTGAATGTTTGGTGCGGAGGTGCGGTGGGAGATTGTGGCGGAGGAGCGGTGAATGAGGGTACGGGGCCCAGAAGAGGTGAGTGTCCAGGGGCAGCAAGGGCCAGCCCACACTGCGATATGTGTGTGCACTCGGTCTGTGCAGCAGAGCTGGTCTCCAGTCCTCCTGGTTATCCTTGCCACTGGATAAAAGCTGAACTCTGTTGTGCCCGTGTGGTGGCTGGTGTGCAACGGTCACCACAGGTTAAGACAATCCACGCACAGACATCTTCCATCCCCTCGATTGGCGATCAGGACTGATCCTTCATTGAAACATCTGTGAACTCATGTGGAAGCAAGTCACTCTGGTTCGAGGAACCACCTGTGATGATGATGGGGACGTCTGGAGTAGTAATCGTAGCGGCCTGGACGAAAAATCTGGACACCTGAGTTTAAATCCCACCACTGCAATTGGTCAATTTACATCAAATAAATCCTATACATCAGTCCAGACTCACAGCAATGTCTTCTTCTTCTTAGGCAGTCCATCGGAGTCGAGGATGACTTGCTTCCACCCTAATATGAGTTCTCCAGTGACTGATGAGCCCAATGCGGGATCTACAGTCTCTGTCATGGGCGGGGCAGACGGTGGTTGGAGGGAGGGGTGGGGGCTTGGGTTGGCGTACGCTCCTTCTGCTGCCTGCGCTTGATTTCTGCATGCTCTCGGCGATGAGACTCGAGGTGCTCAGCGCCCTTCCAGATGCTCCTCCTCTACTTAGGGCGGTCTTTGGCCAGGGACTCTCAGGTGTCGGTGGGGATGTTGCATTTTATCAAAGAGGCTTTGAGGGTGTCCTTGAAATGTTTCCTCTGCCCACCTGGGGCTCGCTCGCCGTGTCGGAGCTCCGAGTGGAGCACTTGTTTCATAGAAACATCGAAACATAGAAAATAGGTGCAAGAGTAGGCCATTCGGCCCTTCGAGCCTGCACCACCATTCAATATGATCATGGCTGATCATGCAACTTCAGTACCCCACTGCTGCTTTCTCTCCATACCCCTTGATCCCTTCAGTCGTAAGGGCCACATCTAACTCCCTCTTGAATATATCGAATGAACTGGCCTCAACAACTTTCTGCGGTAGAGAATGCCACAGTTTTAAAATTCTCTGAGTGAAGAAGTTTCTCCTCATCTCGGTCCTAAATGGCTTACCCCTTATCCTTAGACTGTGACCCCTGGTTCTGGACTTCCCCAACATCAGGAACATTCTTTCTGCATCTAACCTGTCCAATCCTGTCAGAATTTTATATGTTTCTATGAGATCCCCTCTCATTCTTCTAAATTCCAGTGAATATAAGCCTAGTCGATCCAGTCTTTCTTCATATGTCAGTCCTGCCATCCCGGGAATCAGTCTGGTGAATCTTCACTGCACTCCCTCAATAGCAAGAATGTCCTTCCTCAGATTAGGAGACCAAAACTGTACACAATACTCCAGGTGTGGTCTCACCAAGGCCCTGTACAACTGCAGTAAGACCTTCCTGCTCCTATACTCAAATCCTCTCGCTATGAAGGCCAACATACTATTTGCCTTCTTCACTGCCTGCTATACCTGCATGCCAACTTTCAATGACTGATGAACCATGACACCTAGGTCTTGTTGCACCTCCCCTTTTCCTAATCTGTCATCATTCAGATAATATTCTGCCTTCCTGTTTTTGCCACCAAAGTGGACAACCTCACATTTATCCACATTATACTGCATCTGCCATGCATTTGCCCACTCACCTAACCTGTCCAAGTCACCCTGTAGCCTCTTAGCGTCCCCCTCACAGCTCACACTGCCACCCAGCTTGGTGTCATCTGCAAACTTGGAGATATTACACTCAATTCCTTTGTCTAAATCATTAATGTATATTGTAAATAGCTGGAGTCTTAGCACTGAACCTTGCGGTACCCCACTGGTCACTGCCTGCCATTCTGAAGAGGACCTGTTTATTCCTACTCTTTGTTTCGGGAGTCTCGTGTCGGGGCATGCGGACAATGTGGCCCGTCACATCAAGGTGGCTGCCTCTTAACTGCCCTCCTGAAATGGCCCTGCCTATCTCTGTAACCTCCTAAAATCTTCCAAGATATTTACACCGCTTCAATACTAGTCTCTTGTACCTCTGCCAGCCCCTTCGCTCCTCCCTGGGTGGCCATGTCTTGAGCTGCTCAGACACGAAGCTCTGGAATTCAGGAATAGTGTCAGCCATGGCTCAGTTTGTAACACTCTCGGCTTTGAATCTATGATACATCAATGGTTCAAGTCCCACCCCACAGACTTGAGCACAAAAATCTAGGCCAACACTCGAGTGCAGTGCTGAGGGAGCACTGCTCTGTCGGAGGTGCCGTCTTTTGGAAGAGACGTTAAACCGAGGCTCCGTCTGCTCTCTCAGGTGAACACAAAAGATCCCATGGCTACTGTTATGTATGTAAACATTACCAACGTGTAAGACTTGCCACCAGGGGGTGCACCTGTGGAAGACCCAAGGGTCATCGGCATACCCTGGGCAAGCAGGTATAAAAGGCAGTCTACCAGGCTGCCTCCTGACTCTGGAGTTACAATAAAGAGACCAAGGTCACAACAGTTTGAGCTTAAGATGTACAGTCTGTTGGAGTTATTCTAAATGTAACATGTACTATTTCGAAGAAGAGCAGGGGAAGTGTGGTAGCATAGTGGTTATGTTACCTAACCCCACCACACAACACTGCCCTCCAGTCATCAGGATCCACGGAGTGGCCCTGGGACAGCATGGACCACTTTCCACATCTCGGGAGCCTATTATCAGCAAGGGCAGACATCGACGACGAGGTTCAACTCCGCCTCCAGTGCACCAGCGCAGCCTTCGGCCACCCGAGGGAGAGAGTGTTCGAAGATCAGGCCCTCAAATCTGTCACCAAGCTTATGGTTACGGGCTGTAGTGATACCCGCCCTTCTGTATGGCTCAGAAACGTGGACCATATATAGTAGACACCTCAAATCGCTGGAGAAATACCAGCAACAATGTCACCGCAAGATCCTGCAAATCCCCTGGGAGGACAGACGCACCAACGTCAGTGTTATGTATTGATGTGTGTATCGTCCTGGTACCTTAAATGTAATATAAGCACAATGGTACACCACAGAGGGCGCTGTGGTGGGAAACCTGGAAGTACCTGCAACAGGCAGTATAAAAGGCTGACCACCACACCTGAGAGGCACTCTGGAGCTGAACAATAAAGGATGAAGGTCACAGCAGTTAGATTAACACCAGACTGTGTGGAGTCAGTGATTTGGGTGCTACATACACCACATTGGCGACAAGGAAGCGGACGAACTCCACGCAACCATGGCTACTCTGGGCTCGCGAAAGGATTTTACCGTGGGCAATGATTGGGAGGCCTTTACGGAAAGGCTCAAGTACTACTTCACAGCAAACGACCTGACGGAGGACATGGACACAATGAGACAGAAGCGTAAGGCGATATTGCTCTCCAGTTGTGGCGATGAGGTTTACTGTCTCGTCAGGGATTTGCTGGCACCCGGGAGCGCCAAGGACAAGTCATAAGAGGAGCTGACTGAACTCATTCGTGACCAGCTGAAACCGAAGGAGAGCATCCTCACAGCCAGATACAAATTTTACCATCACTGCAGACCCGAGGGCCAGGATATCACCAAATATGCTGCGGACCTCATGAGTCTCGCGGCGCCGTGTGATTTTGGCGCACACCTTGACAAGGCGTTACGGGACATTTCCGTCATGGGGATTGGCCACGAGGGCCTCCTTCACAAGTTGCTAGCCACGGAACCCACAGTCACTCTGACAAAGGCCATCGCCATCAGCCGGGCAGATATGACCTCGACTTGCAGCACCAAGCAAATGATCCACACAGTCTCGAACCCGGCAGGCACTGTCCACAGGATAGTGCCCACCATGGACAAAACTGCAGAACGTGGCTCTGCCCGGGGCAGAGAGCACGGACCTCGGGGTCCTGGAACTCAGAGTCCGCTGAGGGGGGCCAATCAAATAGCACCATGCTGGCGCTGTGGAGGAAGCCATGGGGCTCACTGGTGCAGGTTTGCAGAGTATACGTGCAATACCTGCCACATGAAAGGCCACCTTCAGCGTATGTGTAAAAGAAACACGACTCACCGTGTGGCTGAGGAGATGGGGGATGATCTACTGTTCAGCGAGGAGCAGGTAGAAGAAGATGAGGTGCTTGGACTGTACATGTGCACCGATTATTCGCCCCCAGTGATAAGGGAAGTAAAAATCAACGGAGTCCCTGTGAGTATGGAAGTGGACACGGGCTCGGGTCCGTCGTTGATGAGTCGGAGAACTTTTGATCAACTGTGGATGAACCCAGCTGCACGACCCAAGCTGGTCCCGGTCACGGCGAAGCTGTGTACCTACACCAGGGAACTGATACCTGTTCTTGGCAGAGCGATGGTGCAGGTATCCCACGGGGTCGAGACGCACGCTTTACCTCTGTGGGTCGTTGCAGGCGATGGGCCGACGCTCCTCGGCCGGAGGTGGATGGGGACGGTCCGTGGGAGCTGGGAAGACTTCATCACTCCACAGGCTGCTGCTCCCCGGGGTGCTGCCATGCCCCGGGACTCCAGAGAGCAGCGCCGACCGAGCTGGAGCTGCAGCCTCAACCCCCCCACAGGCAAGTCCCAGGCCTGGACCTCACACAGAGACCCTGCAGCCTCAACCCCCCCACAGGCAAGTCCCAGGCCTGGACCTCACACAGAGACCCTGCAGCCTCAACCCCCCCCACAGGCAAGCCCCAGGCCCAGATCTCACACAGAGATCCTGCAGCCCCAGCCCCCACAGGCAAACAGCCCTGCAGAGAGGGGCCTAGTTGCGGGGGGGGGGGGTGAGCCGGTGGGGTGCGAGGGATCCAGGATGGCCGGCGGATCGGAGGGGCCCACGCAGAGGGAGAGTCGGGCGGCGACAGCAGCTGGAGGTCAGCGGCCGCAGGGGAGGCCACTATGGCCGCAGGAGAGGCGGCAAGTCAGGTGGCAGCGGAGGGGAGCGGAGGCTGCGACGGCGGAGGGCATCCGGAGCGGCGGAGAAGAAGATGGCGGCGGCATCGTGTCAGAGCAGCAGAGCATCAAAGATGGCGGCGCCCAAGGAGAAGCCTTGTGGAATCCTCCTGCATCAAAGATGGCGCCTTACAAAGGAAATACACCCGGGAGTCTTAAAAGGGCCTTACCAAGAGGTGGTTCCCACAAAGGACTTCTGTAAGGCAGAGCGAGTCCAAAATGAGCTATGTTAATGTGAGATGGCGAATTTATAATAAGAATTAATTTTTTAATGCTGAATGGCCACTGTATTTGTGTAAAATAATGGATGAAGTACAATTAATGATAACGGCAAACAAGGAAATCAAGGATCTGTTACCAGTCAATAACTAGTTAATGTACCAGATAATATGTACCATACTAACGCACTGTCTATGCCTACCTGCCTTTCGTTGGACAAGTGTGATGTTATGTAATGATGTGTGTATCGTCCCAGTACCTTAAATGTAATGTAAGCACTATGCCACACCACAGAGGGCGCTGTGGTGGGAAACCTGGTAGTACCTGCAACAAGGGCTATATAAGGCTGACCACCACACCTGAGAGGCACTCTGGAGCTGAATAATAAAGGACGAAGGTCACAGCAGTTAGATTTACACCAGACCGTGTGCAGTCAGTGATTTGTGTGCTACATACACCACAGTTGGCATGTAGGGAAGGAGACTTTTTGGATTGAAAGTAAAGGACTAGACGTGGAATAGTGGAACTAACGGGATTTTCGGCAACAAGAATCCAGCCAATTTCCCGGACTAGTCTGAGTAGAAAGAGGAAAGCTGCCTCTTTCCAATAGTTACCACTGACGAGACTTTTCCAAGTGCCCAAAACAGTGTTTATCGTGCATTGCTATTTAGGGAGAGAACAGGGCTAATTTTAACTTCAGGCACCTAATGGTCAGGCATTTAGATGCCTGGGCTTTATTTACATGCTTCGTTGAGCTGTGGGCACCAATCAGGGACATCGCTGCAGCTTGACGGCTTTGGGAGAGATATTCAGAACCGGTGGGGGGGGTGAGGGGATACAGGGCAGAAAGGCAATCCGGTGGGTGAGGGGGGAGAGGCAATCTCGGGGCAGGGGGCAGCGGGCTATGGATTTTGTGGGCCCGGGGGAGCACTCCAACTCCTTCTGCCCCGCGCCAAACGATAAGAAATACTACGTGTGTGGTTTTTTGAGTGGCCTCCAGTGACTGGGACAATGGGCAGAGCATGCTTCGCACACATTCTGTCCATTTGAACCTCAAAATTACAGAGTCCTGTGTACGTCATAGGATTTGTGTATTACAGGTGGCCCCCTGCCTGAAACAGGCGGTCACTCTGGCCGCCCATCTCAGGACCCTACCCAAGATGGAGGCAGCCAGAGCAGCAGCCTAAACAGGGCAGTAAGTGACCTGACGCCATTTTCTGCCGTTACGGTCCCATTTACGCTAAGTGCAGCGAGTTAAAATTGGCCCTGCTGTACCTGATTGCAGCCCGACTGTCTGGGATCAGATTTGAGTGCAGCCATAGCCTTTTCTGTCTACACTGAGGGCTGAAGGGAACAGGAACTGTTGAAAACCATTACATCCCTCAAAGGAGGAGGACGCATATTATGATTTACAAAAATTGTGCACTGCGAGTTTGAGATTCCCAGGGCCTGAGCTGGAGGGTTGTGAGGAACCAGGACATGCACATATACAAACACTGCACTGGCACTTTTCAACATTCCGGAAAATTGGATCTGGATCACCACACTACAGGGCAATAGGGACATTCTACCATGTGGGTCTTCGCATTGCTGGATTAAGGTAAAGGCCAAAACTGATCCACCTGCTCCCTCGACCTAATTCCCACCAAATTGCTGACCAACCAATCCAAATTCCTGGCCCCCATGTTAGCTGACATTGTTAGCGGTTCTCTCGCCACAGGTACAGTCCCCACCCCCTTCAAATCTGCATCATCACCCCTCTCCTAAAAAAAAACAACCTTGCAAAATACCGCCCCACCTCCAATCTCCCTTTCCTCTCAAAAGTCTGGAATGTGCTGTCAACTCACAAATCCATGCCCATCTTTCCTGGAACTCCATGTTTGTATCCCTCCAATCACATTTCCACCTCTGCCACAGTACCGAAACGGCACTCATCAAAGTCACAAATGACATCCTATGTGACTGTAAACATGGCAAACAATCCCTCCTCATCCTTCTCAACCTGCCTGCAGCCTTTGACACGGTTCACCCCACCATCCTCCTCCAACGCCTCTCCTCCATCGTCCAGCCGGGTGGGACTGCACTCGCCTGGTTCCATTCTTATCTATACAGTCGTAACCAGAGAATCACCTGCAATGGCTTCTCTTCCTGCTCCTGCACCGTTACTTCGAGAGCCCCCAAAGATCTATCCTTGGCCTCCTCCTATTTCTCATCTATATGCTGCCCCTCGGCGACATCATCCGAAAACACAACGTCAGGTTCCAGCTCTAAGCTGCCGAAACCCAGCTTTATCTCACCAGCACCTCCCTGACCTCCCGACTGTCTCTAAATTGTCAGACTGCTTGTCCGACATCCAGTACTGGATGAGAAGAGATTTCCTCCAAGTAAATATTGCAAAGACCGAAGCCATTGTCTTCTATCCCCGCCACAAACTCCATTCCCTAGACACCGACTCTATCCCTCTCCCTGGTAACTGGCTGATGCTGAACCTGACTGTATGCAACCTTGGTGTGGTATTTGACCCTGAGATGACCTTCCGACCACATATCCACACCATCACTAAGACCGCCTACTTCCACCTCGGTAACATTGCCTCAGCTCATCTGCTGCTGGAACCATCAAACAGGCCTTTGTTACCTCTGGACCCTCCATAAACTTTAGCTTATCCAAAACTCTGCTGCCCATATCGTAACTCGCAACAAGTCCTATTCACCCATTACCTCTGGGCTCTATGATCGACATTGGCTCCCGGTTAAGCACGCCTCGATTTAAAAATTCTCATCCTGATTTGCCTTCAACTGCCGAGGTGCTTAGCTCTGGAAATCCCTCCCTAAACTTCTCCGCCTCCCGAGCTCCCTTTCCTCCTCTAAGAGGCTCCATAATATCTACCTCTTTGACCAAGCTTTTGGTCAGCTGCCCTGCTGGCCCAGAAATTCCGGCCTCCCCGGAAGTACGGAGTGTCTACGCACCCAGGAATGTATCGCAAAGCCCGGTTTTCAGCGCTCATTGTGCATGCGCTGAAAATTGGCTTTTCCGCTTCTCGGCCTTTTGGCTAAGATCATGCGTAACTGACCTGACAGGGGAGTAACCATGACCCCAAAGTGGTTCTCCCTGGATCAGGAAGGTGGTTCTCCTATGCTTTTTGGAAATAGGAGGTGGGTGGGGGGGCCTGACCCATCCACCTCCATGGCACGAACCTGGTATTGCAGTACTTCCAGGAACGGTGCAGTGGCTCTAGGCCTTTTGGCTAAGAGCATTGGCGCAGAATGATCCTTGATGTGTGCAAGGTGACCTCTGGTGTTTGTGATTTGACAAAGAATTGGAAAGATTGGCTACGAATTTAAAAAAAAAATCTGTCAAGCTCCAGCTTAACAGATCATCCGCATATCAGGTGGGAGGACATTTGCAAAGGCAAGATTCCGGTATTTCCCCACATCTTGCCCAGCAAATGTCCTCAAAACTCTTGCACCTGATAAAAGCAGGCGCATCGCCTACTGTTACAAGCGTAAGTGTCTTAAAACACACTTAAAACATAAATAATAACATTAAAAATACACATTTTATTTTTAAAAACCCTGCCCACTACATTAAATTTAGTTTAAACCATAATTTTAAAAAAAATTTTAAACTCGGGAAATTTTTTTTTTCTCTAAGATATTTATTAACTTTAATTTCAATTAATTTTAATGATGTGAGGTGTGTTTTTTATTTTTAATTTGGTGTTATTGTGTTTGTTTTTTCCTCAATTAATAGCAATGAGAACTGGTAGATCCAGAGTTCCCATTGCTATTAATTGGGAATATTGTACCTGATTGGTTGAGCAGTACACTTCCAGTGTTTCTCAGAAAAAGCTCAACTGTAGATTATGTCTGATGGACACCAAGATATTTTAGCACTTCTGCTTTTAGATGATGGTTTAAATGGCAATGTCCTGAACTGGTGACCTTTAGGGGTCCGCCTGGTATTCCTGCCCTAAAAGTGCTCTCACACCGGGCGCTTTTATACAGATCTCTTTGGGTTTGTAGATATTCACTGTCGGTAGGAGCCCATGAGTGAAAGTGGCCTTCAGCTCCCTGGAATGCTCTTGGGTACAGTAAGTGCTGGTGTTGGTTAGTTCCCCAGTGCAGTCTAACCAGTTGCAGACACCACAAACTGTTCTGTAGAATCTTAAGCTCCTATTTATGTGGGAAATGGATATCCGATTTGCATACAGGAAGACCTGGACAACATTCAGGCTTGGGCTGATAAGTGACAACACACAAGTGCAATGACCATCTCCAACAAGAGAGAGTCGAATGACCTTCCCTTGACTTTCAATTTCATTCCCATTGACAAGCGCCCCAACATTAACATCCTGGAGCTCGTCATTAATCAGAAATTCAACTGGACCAGCCACATGAATGCTGTGGCGACAAGAGCAGGTATTCTGCGATGAGCAGCTCAGCTTCCCCAAAACCAGTCCACCCCCTAAATGGCACAAGTCAGGAATGTGATGGGATACTCTCCACTTGCCTGGATGGGTGCATCTGCAACAACACTCAAGAAGATGAAACCATCCACCATCTTAAAAATCCACTCCCTCCACCACCAGCAGATCACGGCTGCAGTGTGAACTATCGATAGTTTGCTTTGCAACAACTTATCAAGGTTTCTTCAACAGCACCCCTCAGAAATTACACAGCAAAGATAACCTGAAACTAGAAGAAAGATGACACATCTCATTGTGTTTGGAAGTAAAGGGGCTGAAATTGCCCTATTGCACGGGGCCAGTTAGTATCGCCGGCACCAACGTTGCGATAATGAGTTGGCGGGCACGGTGGCCACATCGACCCGCGTGGAATTGCCCATCTCTTCACCGGTGGCCATACAGCTTTGCGCTCCGCTCCGGTGTCGCTCGTGACTCTCTGCGTACGCCGATAATGAGATCATCACCATGCGCATTGCCTCGAGACCGTCCCTCCAACTAATGCTTGTCAATACCAACGACAGCTATTGCTGTCAGTTTGAAGTCATCAGGCTGCAGCTGCCGAGATTTAAAGGCACGCAGGTCGAGATATTTTTTGTTGAACAAATTTTTCCACACTTTGAAATGATTTTGTGTTTTGGTTCTGCCTCGGCAACCATTGATTGCTGAGCCTCAGTTTCCCTTGGCTTTCTCTGCAAATCATGGGCTCGGTGTTTGCAGTGGACCACCTGCATCCTCACCATCGGAGGATGGTTCGGGGAAGATAACGGCACTGTGATTTAGCCAAGCAGAAGCATTGGGAGAGGGAAAGAGAAAGGCTGCCACTGGGAGAGGCCCATGGAGAGAATCATGGAGAGGCCCATGCTCCAAGGATCAGAGAGAGGGACAAGGAGAGGGACAGACAGAGGCAGATTAAAAGGAACATGGAGAGGCAAACGGAGCAACAGCAGCAGGAGGCTGCAGAGGGACAACAAATGCAGGACCAACATCAGGAGGTCCATGAGGGTGTGGGCAGAGGAAGATGATTTTGCAGATGTACCAACAGAAGGCCGTACGCACCCAGGGTCTTTCGCCAAACATTTTCCTACTTCCACTTCTCTGAGGAGCAGTGTGTCCGAAGGCTGCGATTTACAAAAGACATGGTGACGGAGCTGTGCCATCTGATGTAGCCAGACCTTGAGCCTCAAACAAGGGTGAGAACGGTTCTTTCAGTGGCAGTGAAGGTCGCCATCGCCCTCAATTTTTATGCCAATAGATCTTTCCAGGGAGCCACAGCAGACATCTCCAACATCTCCCAGTTTGCCACCCATTGCTCCATTTGTCATGTCACAGATGCTCTGTACAGAAGGCGGATGGAATACATCTCATTCCCCATGACAAGACAGAAGCAGCTGGTAGAGGTCAACAGGCTTTGTCATGATGGCATGCTTTCCCATGGTGCAGGGTGCCATAGACTGCACACACGTCACATTGCGGGCTCCACACCGAAATCGGCAGATATTTCAAAACCGAAGAGGATACCACTCACTCAATATCCAGTTGGTGTGCGACCAAGACACAAAATAATGGCCGATAATGCCCGCCATCCTGGCAGCAGCTATGATGCCTTCATCCTGCGCCAGACCGGTGTGCCAACTCTGTTCCAGTCACTCAATGCCGCTCCTGGCTGACTCCTCGGAGACAAGGGCTACCCGCTGTGCCACCTGTCTCATGACTCCCCTCTGCAAACCCATCAGTCTTGCCCAGCACGCTTACACTGACAGTTATGCCGCCACCAGGAGCATCATTGAACAGACCATTGGAGTGCAGAAGCAATGGTTCTGCTGTCTTGACCGCTCAGGAGGAGTCTTGCAGTACTCACCTGACTGGGTGTCCCTCTTCCATAAACACGTCAATGAGCCCTTCCTTCCATACCACATGCCCAACAATGAAATGACAGACAAGACCAAACAGTAAAGATGACAATGAACATTTATGTGTAAAAAGTGCAACATCAACATGACATATATCATTCACCCATGTGCATCTCCTTATATCCCCTTTTATGTAAACCTACTCTACTACCATGCCGCAGTGTCTCCCCTGTGGCTGCAGCATGGCTGCTGAAAGGCTGCTGTGTTTCTGGGCCAGAGACTACAGATGGCCTTCTAGGACACCCTCAACCAGCTCTGGGCCTGGAAGGCCCGGGTGCAGACTGAAACACCTCAGGCTGGGCGGTGACAGTCTGGGCTGGCTGGGTAACAGCCGTGGATAGTTGCAATGACGGAGTGGCAGTGGTGGGATCAGAAATGTTGTCGTCCTGAGAGAGGATAGCAGGTTCCTTCTCCACTGAGCCAGTACCACTCCCCCGGGGCAGCACCTCAGCCTCCTCTCCAATCTGATGGAGCACAGATTGCTGGGCTGCTGTGGCACCGTGTGATCCTTGGTGGACCCTGATGGACCCAGCGCCGATGGCAGCAGTCAGGGCTTGTGTGGCATCATGCTGAGACTGCATGAGAGCAGTCTGAGCATCCATGCGAGCAACCATGGACTATTGCAGCAGCAAGACATTGCGTTGCTTCAGCCTATGCCCCAATAAAAGCTGCCACATTGCCCACGAGACGCCTCATGAGGTCTGGCTCCGCACAGTCTGTCTGGGAGTCCACCATCATCTGCACACTGGCAATGGTGAGCTCCATGGTGTGCGCAGAGCTGTCTACAATATGGGAGACATACCCCTCCACGTTCCTTACCACATGCGACAGGATCTCAAGCACCCTTGCCATTGCCCGTATCATGTCGGAGTGCAAGACCATCACCCTTTGTTCAAACGCCTCCCCAACTCGGTCCTCATCTGAGTCCTGTGGAGCAGAACTCATGCACGCACTCGTCCTCCGGGGAGCTGGCTCCCGATCTTGCCTTCCCCCTTGACCCTGCTGTGGCCCGCTAGGCCCCGGTGCAGCACACTGTGCAGACCCCTCTCCTAAGCTCAACTGCAACGACCGCGTACTCCCAGTATCTGAGCTGGTGCGTGCGAGTGCGAGAATCAGTGACGTGGTACATGCATCGTCCTCCTCCTCCTCCCTCTCCTCCTCCTCCCCCATTCCTTCTCCCTGCAGACTGGGAGAAGAAATGAGCCAATAACTGTGAGTAGGCCCACAGCCTGAGTTAAATGCTGGTTTGCTGAGTGCACAGAGGCTGCCTTGTAAGAGTTGTGGGAACAGGCAGAGACTCACAGGTTCATGGGTAAGAGTTGGGGGAACATGTAATCACTTGCACCACACGAGTGAGGTTGCAGAACTTTTTGCGACACTGTGTGGGTGTACGGTCAAGGACAGAGGTGCCCGACACCTCGGTGCCACCTCTGCCCAGAGAGCTCTGAGAAGCTGTGGAGTGGTCCTGCCAGCTGAAGGGAGAAGGATGTGTCTCCTGTCTCCCACTGTCCCCACCACTGTCTCCACTTCTGTGTCTGAGAACTGATTGGCCCTCGTACTGGCTCTCCCAGCTGCCATGATGGCCCTCAGTAAGCAGCTCCTGAACTCTGAGGAAGAGAATCAGCAGAACAAACCTGTAAGGCATCCCCTTTAAGAAGCCCAGTGACCAGGTGACTGGTTATGAGTGAATCAAACTCACCTGCAATTGGCTGCTCATTTCCACCATCGCCCCGGCAGCGCTCCTCCAGCGCCACACGGAGGCCACTTAGTGCTCCAACAGCGCAGCTCTCAGATCTCACAAACAAAGTTCTGAAATTACAAACTTCCTCCCGCCCATCTCAACCGGCGCTAACTTTTCTGTTAATTCAAATTCTGCGCTCCAAACCCAGCGAGGGGCAATTTCATCCCCTTCGAGTTTAATATCATTACAGTGCTGACAGGGAAGGAAGGGGCGGGCCAGCTCCAGCCCAGCACCTCCAGACTCAGGCAGGGTTTGAGTAAATTTAAACAATCTTTCCTGGATTGAAAAAAAACTATTTAGTTCTCAAATCCCTCAGACAGAAAATAGGACACCATCCTGTAACTTCTGCTTATTCTCTCTACACTAAGCTTGAAGTTTACTATTGTCCTTGGTTAGGTGGTCTTTTTCACGGCCTGGCCTCTGCAGCACGAGGAATGGACCCCAAACCTGAGTGGACTTTACCAGCTATAATTACTTACGATTTATCTGTCTGCCAGGGATGGCCCTTTCAGAGACAGGTACGGGACGCTTAAAAAAAGTCACTTTAGATTCCTGACTTTGCTTGCCACTGATGGATTCTGTGCAGGTTTCCAGCTCATTCCTTGTCTTACTAATTACTAGTCCCGATAGTCTAGTGTCAGCAACTTTAATACTGTATTAATATGGAACCTTGGTGTCCCACATTCAGTCTGCCCCCGACACCCTTTAGTGAACAATCTCTGTCACCGGTCCGACCCCTGACCTCACGCTTGGTCACAGTGCAAAACAACAGCTGGAACTGGTCCCCTTCCTGTCTGTATTTCACAAGGTCACATTCCTTGGTACTGAGCAGCCTTCCATTACTTGCCTTCAGTCGTTTTCTTATTTATTATAATTTCACAAACATAGTTATAAGCATCCACATTATAATGAATCTATTCTATTAGTCACTCTTGCTGAAGCTAATATTGTGCTCAATAACACAAAGGTCCTGTTATTTCCTTATCCCATTAAAGGTTTCCTGTTGGTTGACCACAACGGCTGTTTTATCAGTGAACACCTTGAGGAACTATCTGCAGTGAAGTTCCTGTTTGACTAACTCAGGCTTATTTCTCTATCCCATAATGTATAGAGCCATTTTATGTCAATGTATTTAGCCACTTTATGTTGATATATGTCTGAAACCTACAGTACATACACAATGGTATAGGAGAACACACTCAATGAATGGGATTTCCTACTCAATGGAAAGATGCTCAAAGGTTGTGGATGTATTATAAAATTATAATAATGAATAGTCAGCATGGATTTCAAAAGAGAAAGTCTTGCTTGACCAACCTCATTGAATTTTTTGAAGAGGTAACAGAGAGAGTAGACAATGGTAATGCAGTAGATGTAATTTACTAAATTTTCAAAAGGTCTTCGATAAGGTACCCCATAATAGACTGATGAACAAGGTCAGAGAATGTGGAGTCAGGGGACAAGTAGCAGAATGGATAGCTAGCTGGCTGCAAGACAGAAAGCAGAGAGTCGGGGTAAAGGGTTGCTACTCACAGTGGCAGAAGGTGGGTAGTGGTGTTCCACAAGGATCAGTGTTGGGACCACTGTTGTTCAGAGATTATATTAACGATTTAGACTTTAGAATCCAAAACACAGGGCCCAAGTTTCCACAGGAAAAAAAATGTGCGCCCCTTCAAGCTGGGCGCCCGTTTTTCGCGCCTAAAAAAATCTTCGGTATTCTCCACCGACTTACAGGTCCTCTGGCCCTCGGCGCAGCCAGCACGAGCTGTGGGGGGGGCGGAGCCAGGTCCCGGCGCTGAAAACAGTGCCGGGACCTCTGCACATGCACGCAACAGTCGGCACGCAAGTGCAGTAGCTCCAGGCGCCGAACTGTGTGGGAGGGGCCCGAAGCACGCAGCCCCTAGCCCTGGCTCAATGGCCTCACTGGGGCTGCGTCAATGAGGCTCCTCCCACGGCCAGCTCCTGCTCCCCGCCCGACCAGACCCGACACTCGCTCCCCTCCCCCGCCCCCGCCGACCAGACCCGACTCTCGCACACCCCCCCTCTCTCTCCCCCCCTCTACCCCCCCTCTCTCTTCCCCCTCCCTCCCCCCCTCTCTCTCCCCCCCTCCCCCTCTCTCTCTCCCCTCCCCCCTCTCTCCCCCCTCCCCCTCTCTCTCCCCCCTGCCCCTCTCTCTCCCCCTCTCTTTCCCCTCCCCCTCCCCCTCTCTCTCCCTCCCCCTGTCTCTTTCCCCCCCCATCCCGCTCTCTCCCCCCCCCGTTCTCTCCCCCCCCGCTCTCTCCCCCCCCGCTCTTTCTCTCCCCCCCCGCTCTCTCTCCCCCCCCCCGCTCTCTCCCCACCCCCGCTCTCTGCCCCCCGCCCCGCTCTCTCCCCCCCCCGCTCTCCCTCCCCCCCCCCCGCTCTCCCTCCCCCCCCGGCTCTCTCTTCCCCCCCGCTCTCTCTCCCCCCCCGCTCTCCCTCCCCCCCCGGCTCTCTCTTCCCCCCCGCTCTCTCTTCCCCCCCGCTCTCTCTCCGCCGCCCCCGCTCTCTCTCCCCCCACTCTCTCTTCCCCCCCCGCCGCTCTCTCTCTCCCCCCCCGCTCTCTCTCCCCCCCCCCCGCTCTCTCCCCCCCGCTCACTCTCCCGCCCCCCGCTCTCTCTCCCACCCCCGCTCTCTCTCTCCCCCCCCCGCTCTCTCTCCCCCCACCCCGCTCTCTCTCCACCCCCCCGCTCTCTCTCCCCCCCCGCTCTCTCTCCCCCCACCCCGCTCTCTCCCCCCGCTCTCTCTCCCCCCCCCCGCTCTCTCTCCACCCGCTCTCTCTCCCCCCCCACGCTCTCTCTCCCCCCCACCCCCCCGCTCTCTCTCCTCCCCCCCGCTCTCTCTCCTCCCCCCCCACTCTCTCTCCTCTCCTCCCCCCCCCGCTCTCTCTCCTCCCTCGCTCTCTCTCCCCCCCCGCTCTCTCTCCCACCACCCCGCTCTCTCTCCACCCCCCCGCTCTCTCTCCCCCCCGCTCTCTCTCCCCCCACCCCGCTCTCTCTCCCCCCCCACTCTCTCTCCCCCTCCCTCCCCCCTCTCTCCCCCTCCCCCCCTCTCTCCCCCTCCCTCCCCCCCTCTCTCCCCCCTCTCTCCCCCCCTCTCTCCCTCTCCCTCCCCCCCTCTCTCCCCCTCCCTCCTCCCCCTCTCTCCCCCTCCCTCCCCCCCTCTCTCTCGCTCCCTCCCCTCTCTCCCTCCCCCACCTCGGTTCCCCCCCCTCTCTCTCCCCCCCTCCCCCCTCTCTCCCCCCTCACCCCCCCTCTCTCCCCCTCTCCCCCCTCTCCCCCTCTCTCTCCCCACCCCCCTCTCTCTCCCCCCCTCTCTCCCCCCTCTCTCTCCCCCCCTCACTCTCCCCCCCTCTCTCTCCTCCTCCCTCCCCCCTTCTCTCTCCTCCTCTCTCCCCCCTCTCTCTCCTCCTCCCTCCCCCCCTCTCTCTCCTCCTCCCTCCCCCCCTCTCTCTCCTCCTCCCTCCTCCCTCCCCCCCTCTCCTCCTCCCTCCCCCCCTCTCACTCCTCCTCTCTCTCCTCCCTCTCTCCTCCTCTCTCCCCTCCCCTCTCTCTCCTCCTCTCTCTCTCCTCCTCTCTCTCCTCCCCTCTCTCTCCTCCTCTCTCTCCCCCCCTCCCCCCTCTCTCTCTCCCCCTCCCCCCCCTCTCTCTCTCTCCCCCCTCCCCCCTCTCTCTCTCCCCCCTCCCTCCCTCTCTCTCTCCCCCCCCCTCTCTCTCTCCCCCCCTCCCCCCCCTCTCTCTCTCTCTCTCTCTCCCCCTCCCGCTCAGCGGCACGAATGGCTGCAGAATTCTCCCTGGCTGAAGCACTTTCACACAGGTAGGAAGATGGTTTATTTAATCTTTTCTTGGTTTATAAATGTTTATTCAGGTTGGATTTATTTGTATAATATTTGTAGAAGTATAAATAAGGATTTATTGTCGAATTTAATGAGTTCCCTCCCCCCTCCCCTCCACCTCGTTCTGGACGCCTAATTTGTAACCTGCGCCTGATTTTTTAATGTGTAGAACAGGGTTTTTTCAGTTCTACAAAAATCTTCACTTGCTCCATTCTACTTTAGTTTGGAGTACATTTTCACTGTGGAAACTTTCAAATCAGGCGTCAGTGGCCGGACACGCCCCCTTTTGAAGAAAAAATTCTGTTCTAAACTCGAACTGTTCTACCTGACTCGAAATGCAGAAAAAAAAATGTGGATAATTGCGATTTCTAAAATAGTCCGTTCTCCACCAGTTGCTCCTAAAAATCAGGCGCGAATCATGTGGAAACTTGGGCCCACAATTTCTAAAGTTGCGGATGACACCAAATTGTCTGGGATAGTCAATACTGAGGAGGACTGCAACAAATTACAGGAGGACATTAATAAACTTGCAAAATGGGCATATAATTGGCAAATTAAGTTCAACACAGATAAATGTGAGGTATTACATTTTGGTAGGAAGAATAGGGAGGTCACTTATTACTTGGAGATTGCGAGTCCAGGTGGGGTAGAGGAACAAAGGGATCTCGGAGTTCAAATACGTAAATCACTAAAAGTTGTGACACAGGTTAGCAAGGCCATAAAAAAAACAGCACTTGGGTTTATTTCTAGAGGGATAGAATTGAAAATTAGGGAAGTTATGCTGAACCTGTATCGAACCTTGGTTAAACCAATCAGAGTACTGCGTACAGTTCTGATCGCCATATTATAAAAGAGATAGAGGAGAAATTTCTTCTCTCAGAGTTATATAAATGTGTGGAATTCGCTGGCTCAGAGAGGTGTGGAAGCTGGGACATTGAATAAATTTAAGACAGAAATAGACAGTTTCTTAAACGATAAGGGGTTATGGGGAGTGGGCGGGGAAGTGGAGCTGAGTCCATGATCAGATCAGCCATGATCTTATTGAATGGCGGAGCAGGCTCAAGGAGCCTATGGCCTACTCCTGTTCCTATTTCTTATGTTCTTATCGAGGCACTGTAGAGGGTACAGAGAAGATTTACAAGGATGATACCAGAAATGCGAGGGTATACATATCTGGAAAGGCTGGGTCTCTTTACTCTTGAAAAAAGAAGGTTGCGGGGAGACCTAATAGATTCAGATGAGGAAAGACGGAAGGAGGCTCGAGTGGAGCATAATCACCGGCATGTCCTGGTTGGGCCGAATGGCCTGTTTCTGTGCTGTTTATCCTATGTAATCCTATGAACAGAAAGACCTGTGGATTCAAATACAGAATTTCTGTGAAAATCTGAGTGCAGAAAAATGAAGCTTATAAAAAAAGGCCAATAGCATATTGGGCAGCCCATTATAGAAGGGACATTACGCCATAGAGAGCAGAAAGCAAATTCACCAGGATACTGGTGGTGGAAGCGGTGGCTACAAGTCCAACCCATCATTAAAAAAAAAGTGTGAAAATATCTTGGTGTCCATCAGACAGAATCTATAGTTGTGACTTTTGAGAGAAATACCAAAAGTGCAACAAAAGAAACTGTTTGAGCAAAGAAATCACATTTCTTTAATCGCCTCTCAAGACAAGAAGTTCTTCCAGCTGATAATATGGAACTAGATGCAACTTATCAAAATGTTGGTGATCTTTATCCTGATCAACTAAGAGGAGACAGAGGAAAACACAAAGCGGTGAAGCCAGGTACACATCAGTGATCTGATGTTTATGTATAGTCATAAAGTTTATGCATTTGAGTTAATTAGTTCGAATTCACTAACCATCGTCATAGTCGGTCCCTCGAACGAGGATGACTTGCTGCCACGAGAGTTCACAGTTGTTTCAATGAGGACCCGATGTTCCAGTCCTGAACTCCAGTTGAGGGGCTGGAAGATGCCTGTGCGTGGATTTTTTTAACGTGTGGTGACCGTTGTACATCAGCCACCACACGGGCTTGACAGAGCTAGGCCTTTATCCGGTGGCAAGGATTAACCAGGACAACTGGAGACCTGCTCTGTTGCACGGATCTAGTGCGCACACATATCGCAGCGTGGGCAGGTCCGTGCTGCCCCTGGGCCCCGTACCCTCATTTGCCGCACCTCCGCCATGATGTTCCAGGGCCCGGCACTCCAGCTCTATTTATAGCCCCGACCTGTGATAGTGTTCTCACACAGGTCAGGGCCCACAATGTTCACTAACACCATCAGATGAATTAACATCAGTGAAAAGGTCATTTCTCATTGGTTGAGAGAGCGTGTTGTCAGGAAATTCCATTTCTTCAGAAAAACTGATGGATTTTAGAGCTGAACAGTGAATAATGCAGTGGGGTCAGAAACCCCCCGTGACCATCCCTTTAACTGATGGTGTTGTTGGCTCACACTGAAATCTGTGAGGAAGGTTTTGAAGTAAAGATGCTGGATGAGGGATGATGAAATGTTGAAGAAATGATGAGGATAGAGGTGTGAGATGAACGAATGGTCTTTATTCCTTGTACCTTGCAGAGTACCCGAGTAAATGGTACTTTGTGACTGTTGTTTGTAACTGTCCATAACGTGCGTCACTTCAATTTTGCCCAGTTTCGATCTCTAACCTGCTGTTGATGAATAAACATAAGAAATAGGAGCAGGAGCAGAAATAGGCCATTCAGTCCCTCGAGTCTGCTCCGCTTGTTCTTGAATTGAAGTTACGTGCGTTCGATAGGCCCAATCGTGCAAAGTTTTAAAAATTACGGTGTTGACACCAAGACTTGGCTCCTCTGCCTCTTCTCCAGGTCCAAATGAGAAAAGGTTTGGAGTCTTTTTCACAAGGCGGTTCCCTCTAATCCTTTCAGTGATGACTTGCACTTGCACTTTACAGGACATGGTGTGCGATCAGCAGAGTCTGTCCGAGGAAAACAGTCATCTCTGGTCATCTACATTCTCCTGGGTCTCTCCATCCTGCTGTCTGTAGTGATTCTTGGCACTTCAGTTATACTGTGTAAGTTTTGTGAAATTTTAAGCTATGGTACTTACTGTTGTGAATTCTACAATTTTAGTTAACAAAGCTAATACAGCGATGTGCATGAATTAGCATGTATTAATAATGTAGGTGCTGGGCCGGAATTTGCTGAAACAGTAATTATGTGAATGCCGCACGCCACTATTAATGTACAAATCGGCCGACATCTTGTGGCGAGGGAGAGACAGCCTGTGAATTGCACATTGCCGCAAGATACTCCACCATTAGCTTCGCAAAAACAATATCTCACCCTGAATCTCCCCGTGAGTTTCCTGACGTTTCTGCATTTGTGCATTAATTGTCCATTAAACTCTGCTCAGAAAAGTAATTAATGGCGTAGGTACCCTTTTAATAATGTGATCATTGTTAATAAGTGCCAGTCAACCTCCCTGGCCCAGAAAGTGAATCATTGAGTGGTGAAGTCTCATTCTGTCAGGTATTAAATTGCTTTTGGAGATTTTACAAATGTTACATTTAAAATGTCAGTTTTTTGCTTGCTTTTCCTTCCTGTCTCTTTCGTCTCTCTCTTAATCCAATCTTTTGTTGGCATTGAATACACACAGTTCTCAGTCATTCATAGTTCTCAATCCTTAAATCTCCTTGGTTAAGGATTTAGACATTTGGTCCCGTTGTCCATTAAGGTTGTGAAATTGCCCTAATCGGCGGCCGTAATCTTCTGGAGCCGGGACTTTTATCGCCGGGCCTGGAAGACCTGCCATGACGCAGAATTGGGCCTACCGCCCATGAAAGGGAGCAGAGCGCTGTCTCCCGCACGCCATTTCCTTTGGAGGCAGTGCCGGAGCGGTAGCACAGCGCTGAATCCAGCGCTATGTGGATACTCCGCGTAGCGCTTACTGAAGGGACTGATTACCTTCACAGAGTTTCATTAAAGGGGAAAGCCATTGTGCACGCTGCATAGCCTTATTGTGGCCACCACTTGACCATCAGGGCAGAATGAGACCAGACCAGCAACCCGGCACACAAGACGGAATGTCTGGCTGCACGATGGCGGTATGGACCATGCTAGGGCCGCCATCGTCGAGCTAACACGCGGGTCAGCCAATGGAAAAAGATGGCGGCCTGCCAGATTTGTGATCAGGAGGCGCTAACAGGGCTATAAAAAGGGGCAATTTTGCCCCCTAAGGTTCTACAACGCCCCATTGCTCTCGCCGTACCGCTATGAGCTCAAATTTCCAACAAGTTACGGCACAAAAAACCTTTGAGCTGAAGGGGACAGGAAAAGTCTAACTCACGGCACATGGTGCGAGATGCCCCACTCCAGCAAGATTTGGCCCAATATTTTTTATTTATTTATTTATTTTTTTTATCGGTCCAGATCAACTCTAACGCCAAAGATCACTTTGCGCCAATGTGTTTGATCTTAGGCCAAAAGGCCGAGAGGCGAAGTTGCACCGTTCCTGGAAATATTGCAATACCAGGTCGGTGCATAGAGTGGACGGGGCATGCCCCTGATCCAGCTCCCTGTCCAAAAATCAATTCAATATCATGTCCCCATAGGGGATATTAAACTGATAGGAACAGATACTACACTTGATCATAGCCAAAAGGCCGAGAAGCGATTTGGCCCAATATTAATTCAGTAGTGGGACTGGGAACCAGTAATAGTAAAGGTGATCCTCCTCGACAGTGTGGGGCAGGACACATAACAACACCTTATAGTAAATTAATTGGTCACATCTTTACACTCCTGGGGAGGGGTTGAAGTTCCTTGCTGCATTGGAGCAAAGACACACACAGATTAGGGAGACTTTTACCTCCTGCCCGGCAGTGACTGGACGGAATGGGGTTAAAATCCAAGCAGTAAAGTTCCTGCTCGTTCACAGGCACACGGACATCGTAATGCTGATGTTTTCTTGTGCTATTGAGGCACTTGTTTGACTCAGAAGGAACCTCATGAATAAATGTAATTCGGAGTCCTGTGATGTATTCAGGAACCCTAAGCTATTTTAATAGCTGACTGGGTGGAGCCTGCACTCGACAGCTGTGAGGGTAAGAAGCAGTGGCCTTTACAGGTAAAAATTGAGCCACATCAGCCACCTGGTCTAATCCCACTGCTGCTCACTCCCCGCACTCTTTAATCTTTCTCCTTTTCAAGCATCTGTCTAATTCCCTTTAAAAGGATTTACGAGGGTCGATTCTGATCTGTGGGGAAGTGAAGAACTGCAATGTGACTGCTGGCTGCGATTAGTGCGGAGCCAGATCAGCAGAATTTCCACCCATTTCAACTTCCCTGGGAAACTGTGCTCAATGGAGGGGCTGCCCTGCTCAGACCTGCCCCATTATATCGCACTGACTGGGGGCATGTCGGGGGCTTTCCAGGACACGCCCAGGAATTCTGCCATGAATAATGAACACAGAGGTGATTGATCCTGAAGGGACTGATTACCTTCACAGAGTTTACCCTCTGTTCCCTGAGCGGCAGGTCAACATTTTCAAATACTTTTATTTGATTTTAGCTTCTGGGCCCCATCATGGAGTTGCAGGGAGCCACTCCTCAGTCCACCTCCATTGGGGAACGACAGCTGTCCGAATAATGTTTTTGCAAACGACACGTCCACAGGCCTCTCTCCAGCCTTTCTCTCCTGTCTACTCCCCTTCCCATCACCCAGTCTTGTCATCTTTCATTTCTCAACTCTCATTTGGCCCCTCAATCCCTACTCCAACCCAGCCTATCCTCCTGGCACTGTAGCAAGTTGTATTCCCCTTGGATAAGCCCATGGCTTTCCTCTGTGCTTCTCTGGAATGGTCTATCGAGGAATCTATCATTGCCTCCCTACAAGTAGCAACCCAAGCTGCTTCATCCTCTTCCTTCCCACCCAGTGCACCGCCACGGACAAACTTCGCACCAACTTCCCATCCCGATCACCTCACATAGTACTGCTCCCTTGGACTTTGCCTGTGGATATACAATCACTGCTCTTCTCCACACCTCCCTCTAGAATGTCCACTCACTCATGAACAAGGCCCTTGCCATCTACGACCTTATTGTGGATGATTGCATTGACATCATGGCTTTCACTGAAACTTGGCTCACTGGTGGTGAGACCTTGCCCCTTACTGAAGCCTCCCTGCCTGGCTTTTCCCTTCACCACCTGCTCCACCCAAACTGCCAGTGTAGTAGTGTGGCTCTGACCACAAATTACACCTTGGTCTCTCCCCTATTCGTCTGATACCTCAACCACTCCATGACTCTGATATCTCGCTTTTTAGAATCTGCCTTCTCTACCAACCCCACCCAAGCCTTACGCCGAATTTGTCATTAAGATAGACATCCTGCTTTCCTCTCTCATCCTCTGCATCGGACAATTCCTCATCCGAGAATCATAGAATCATAGAAATTTACAGCTGTTAAAATCACCATCCTTGGTGATTTCAATCTCCATCTCAGCAATCCTCGCTCTCTTTCCTCTCAATTCACTGCCTGCTGTGATCCCCAAACGCCTCTCTCCATAGAAATCCCCGACCCATATTCACAGCCAGACCCTTGATCTTTCCATTTGATCACTGATTAGGTCATTTCCAACCCATTCCTTGCACCCCCGAACTCCTTATGCATCCATTCCTGAAAAAAGCTCTCTTCCAAGTTACCGACAACTGGGACTAAAGGTGGACAAGTCCCCAGGACCTGATGCATTGCATTCTAGGGTCTTAAAAGAAGTGGCTGCAGAGATAGTGGTTGCAATGGTAGCAATGTACCAAAATTCCTGGATTCTGGTGAGGTCCCAACAGATTGGAAAACCGCAAATGTGATGCCTTTATTTAAAAAAGGAGGCAGACAGAAAGCAGGAAACTATAGACCAGTTAGCCTAACATTTGTTGTTAGGAAAATGCTGGAGTCCATAATTAAGGAAGCAGTAGCAGGACATTTGGAAAAGCATGATACAGTCAAGCAGAGTCAGAATGGTTTTATGAAAGGGAAATCATGTTTGACAAATTTGCTGGAGTTCTTTGAGGATGTAATGAGCAGCATAGATAAAGGGGAACTAGTGGACGTGGTGAATTTGGATTTCCAGAAGGTATTTGACAAGGTGCCACATAAAAGGTTACTGCACAAGATAAACATTCATGGGGTTGGGGATAATATATTAGCATGAATACAGGATTGGCTAACTAACAGAAAACAGAGAGTCGCAATGAATGGGTCATTTACCGGTTGGCAAACAGTAACTAGTGGGGTGTCACAGCGATCAGTGCTGGGGCCGATTTACAATCTATATTAATGATTGGATGAAGGGACTGAGTGTAATGTAGTCAAATTTGCTGATGATACAAAGGTAGGTGGGAAAGCAAGTTGTAAGGAGGACACAAATAATCTGCAAAGGGACATAGAAAGGCTAAGTGAGTGGGCAAACATTTGGCAGATGGAGTATAATGTGGAAAAGTGTGAGGTTATCCACTTTGGCAGCAAAAATAAAAAAGCAAATTATTATTTAAATGGAGAGAAATTACAAAATGGTACAGTACAGAAGGACCTGGGGGTCCTTGTGCATGAAACACAAAAAGTTAGTATGCAGTTACAGCAAGTGATCAAGAAGGCAAATGGAATGTTGACCTTTATTGTTAAGGGGATGGAGTATAAAAGCAAAGCAGTCAGTATTGGTGAGGCCACACCTAGACTATTGCGTACAGTCGGAGAAGGTTCACTAAGTTGATTCCTGAAATGAAGGGGTTGACTTATGAAGAATTGTTGAGTAAGTTGGGCCTAGACTCATTGGAGTTTAGAAGAATGAGATGTTATCTAATTGAAACATATAAGATACTGAGGCGGCTAGACAAGGTAGATGCAGAGAGGATGTTTCCACTCGTGGGGGAATCTAGAACTAGGTGGCATTGTTTCAGAATAAGGGGTCATCCATTTAAAACTGAGATGAGGAGGAATTTCTTCTCTCAGTGGGTTGTAAATCTGGGAATTCATTGCCCCAGAGAGCTGTGGCGGCTGGGACATTGAATATATTTAAGGTGGAGATAGACAGATCTTGAACGAAAAGGGAGTAAAGGGTTATGGGGAGCGAGCAGGGAAGTAGAGCTGAGCCCAAGATCAGATCAGCCATGATCTTATTGAATGGCGGAGCAGGCTTGAGGGGCAAATGGCCTACTCTTGCTCCAATTTCTTATGTTCTTATGTTCCTCTGGCATGGCTTCCACCTTTGATCATTCATGTCCAAGGGACACAGATTGAGCATATCTGGCCCACAATTAGTTTAGCCATCCATCACCAGATCTGGCAGGACCACATCAAGTGCTATTTATCCTCACTCTCCTCTGGCAAAGCCACCCACTACTCCAGGATCATCCCGAACAAAGACAACCGGGCTACTTTTCTCCACTATCAACCTTCTCATAAACCCCTCTCCTCTGCCGCCTCCATCCTCACATGCAACAACGAGTGCGGAGAGCTAATTGATCTGGTTAGGATCTGGAATGTACGGCCTGAAAGGGTGGTGGAGGCAGACTCAATCACAGCTTTCAAAAGGGAGTTGGATAAATACCTGAAATAAAACAATTTTGCAGGGTTACAGGGAAAGGGCGAGTCTTGCAGAGAGCCAGCACGGGTTTGATGGGCCAAATGGCCTTCCGTGCTGTAACCATTCACTGATTCTATGACTTCTTTGTCACTAAGATTGAGACCATCAGTTGCCTCTGCTGCATCCGCACCTTCCCCTAGGACACTGGGCCTAACCTGCCCCTAGGCTCTTCCCTACCCGAGTCCTGATTCTGTGCCTTTGTCTAGTTTCTCTCCTATCTTCCCTCCTGCACTCTCTGATCTCATCGTGTCCATGAGACCCAGCTCCTGCTCTCCTGACCCCCGCCCAGCAAACTGCTGGCCACCCAACTACCCTTCCTGGCTCCATGCTAGTTGTCGTTGTAAATTATTCCCTCTCCTCATGAACTGATCATCTATCACAACTGCTCTTGAGAGACCTGTAGCTGGACAGCAGATTGGGGGAAGGGCAGAGTGTGGGGGGGGGGCGCAGAGATGGGGAGGGGCAGAGTGGGGGAGGTGCAGAGTGCGGCAGGGAGGAAGCAATAGAAGGGGAGCAGCAGAAAGGGGGTACTACCCACGAAACAGGGTGCACAGGCAGAGGCTGAGTTTCCTTGACATTTCCGAACAGCAGTATCTCAGGAGGCTCAGGTTGTCGCGTCAGATGCTGGCAGATATCTGCAGCCTCCTCGAAGACAACCTGCTCCCTGCTGGAGCTGGTGGCATTACCATTGGCTGTAAAAGTGATCACAGTCCTCAACCTTTTTTCCTCTGGATCGTTCCAGGCGCTACCGGAGACATATCCAGGATCTCCCAGTCGGCAGCCCACAAATGTATAAGAAAGGTGAGTGATGTCCTGTTTGCCAGGGCCGGCAATTGTGTCAACTTCGCCTGAGATGATGCTTGTCAGAATGAGTGAGCACTCGGGTTTGCGTCTCTGGCTGGCTTCCCACAGGTGCAGGGTGTCATCGACTGCACACATGTGGCAATCCGTGCACCTCAGATCAACCTGGAGTATTCATCAACCACAAGGGCTTCCATTGCATCAATGTGCAGCTGAGGTACAACCTCAAGAAATGTTCATGCAGGTGTCTGTAAGATTCCTGGAGAGCTGCCACCGTGCTTTCATCCTGCAGTAGTCCAAGCTCACTAACGTCTTTGGACCAGCTAGCAGACTTAAAGCATGACGGCCAGGAGACACAGGACATCCGCTTCAAACTTGGTAGGTGACACCTGTGAGAAACCCACCATTGAAGCCCAAGAGCAGTACAACAAAAGCCAATGATAACCAGATGTGTCACTTAGCAAGCAATCGACATGTTCAAGATACACTTCAGGTGCCTGGACAGATCTGGAGGCACCGTTCAGTACGCACCAGCCAGTGTCCAGAATGATCATGGTGTGCTGCGCTCTGCACATTCTTGAATAGCAGCGAGGATTGGAGCTGCAGGAGCAACAAGGCACTGAGCACACACTGTCTGCGGGCTAATTCGAGGAGGAAGAGGAATATGGCAATCCCAATGCAGCACCAGCCTCTCACATTGTTGCCCAGGATACCAGTGGTTCCCTTATAGCTGTAAGGTTCAGTGAGATGCCACCACTGGACCCATGTAGCAATCACACCCAACAGCCACTCTCCTCGCCCCCCTCCGCAATCCCACTAAAACAAAGCAACCCTATAACCAACCAACCATCCATTGCACATCATTGATCCCGGTCAATTCATGTCTTCCCATTCATCAACAAGCAACTGAAAAGGCGAGTTGCCACCCGGCAACCAAGAATAGGTAACATGAGAGGAAGGTGCAAAGTAATACATTTTATGTGATTGTACTAAACAATGGAAAGTTAACAACCTTAGCTTTTCTCAAACACCCATGTGCATCATCATCATCATCATAGGCAGTCCCTTCAAACGAGGATGACTTGCTTCCACGCCGAAAAGGGATGAGTTCACAGGTGTTTCAAGAAGGACCTAATATTCGGGATCTTGAAGGGTGGAAGATGCCTGTGCGTGGATTTTTTTAACGTGTGGTGGCCGTTGCACACCAGCCACCACACGGGCTTGTCAGAGCCAGGTCTTGGTCCAGTGGCAAGGGTTAACCAAGACGACTGGAGACCAGCTCTGTTGCAAGGACCTAGTGCGCACACATATCACAGTGTGGGCTGGCCCGTGCTGCCCCTGGGCCCTCGCCTCTCCTGTGCCCCGATCACATCCCTCTACAAACTCTTACCACTCCTTCGCCCCGACCTCGCCACTCCTGCTGCACCTGCCCACACTGCAGTCAGTCGTTGCCCTCCTGCAGCAGCACGTGCTGCTCGCTGCAGTGGTATGCCGCTGCATGCTGCTTGCTCGAATGGCCCCGGCCTGCTGATGGTCTTACAGGCCGGGACCGCATGTACATCCCCTTGGTGAAATACAAAGATTTACTCTTCCTTTTAGTATCGCTCCCACGTGGTACAACCCGTGTGGTTTGAGCAGAGATAGAGGCAGGCGGCTCAGATACCTGCTCTGTCCGCTGAGATGCTTTTGGCCGACGACCTCTGGGTTCTGGAGCCGGTGAAGACCATGCCATGGTCTTCTCCATCCGCACCTGTGCAGGGGCAGACTCGGCCATCGAGAGAGGAGGCAGCATGTGGGGTACTGTCTGAGGGGAGGGGGAGAGGGGAAGAGGTGAAAAGTGGAGTCTCTTTGAGTGGACTCCCCACTTCAATGTCCCCTTTTGACATCATCCCTCTCATGGCCCAGTCGCATTTCACTGTTACCGCTGTGCTGGAGAGCACTTTGGTAAGGCCAAGGCTAAGGTATCTGTCATCCTATTTAAGGTTTCCAGAGTCTGTATCTGTGTGATCAAGGGCTGCATGGACTCATTTGATTGCCATGACTGATGTTCCATGGAGTTGGCCAATCTATCCATGGAAGAAGACATCCTTGCAATGCTCAATGACGTCACTCCACTCATTCTTGTGGCAGAGTTACCCATTCTCTCTGCAATCATGGACATCGCACTTTGTCTACTGCTGCTCAATGATCTTTGTCCAGCTGAGCAGAGCTTGCAGAGGGTTAAACCCTGCCACCACTGTCTGCTCTTGCTCACTTGTGAACTGTGAGTGACCAGGTAAAACTAACTATCTGTCAAACTGACCCACTGAACTGCGAGTTTCTGCACTGGTGCATGGTATGCATGAATCCTGTGACGGTGCACCCTCACAAGGAATTAGCTCCTCTAATTCAGCGTCGGGGAGGTCCACTGACTGCTGCTGCATGTGTGAAGGCCCTTGCGAGACAAAAGAGATGAATTAGTGCTGCCAAAGTAACTGTAGTGTATGGAGAAAGAGTCAGACTGAACACTGTGAGCTCAAAGTAAAATGTGACCTTTGTCTTTTATTGCAGGTTTCCAGAGTGCCTCTCCAACCTGTGAAGCTTCCTTAAATACCTGTGCTTCCAAGGGATTATGGGATCCCTTGAGACTCCAGGGGAAGAGCCCTCTGGTTTCTGTACAGAGTAAATACAAGTCCACATATATAACAACACTCCCCCCACAAAGTCAATCGTGCAACTATTTACAATGTGAGTCAATCTGGGGCCCTTCTTGCTCTGGTTGATCGTCTCGGTGTGAAAGCTGGTTTTGGTTGAATTATTTGTTGGGCCCTCGCTGGGCTGCTGTGCAGCTGGCCTTGCTGGGCTGCCTGGTGTGTTGGGCCCTGCTGGGCTGCTGTGGATGATGGGTTCAGCTTCATGGTCAACCGTGGTGCCGGTTGCCACTGATGTGTATGTTGGGGGATCAAAAAAGGTAGGATCAAAAAGGTGGGTCGCTCAGGATAGTCCATGAATCTGAGTTTGATTTGGTCCAAGTGTTTCCAGTGAATGAGTCCATTTGAAAGTTTGACCCGAAACACCCTGCTCCCCTCTTTGGCCAAGACAGTGCCAGGAAGCCACTTGGGACCTTGTCCATAATTTAATACAAATACAGGATCATTGATTTCAATCTCGCGTGACACATTTGCGCTATCATGGTATGCACTTTGTTGAAGCTGCCTGCTCTCTACCTGTTCATGTAGATCAGGGTGAACTAACGAGAGCCTTGTCTTAAGTGCTCTTTTCATGAACAGTTCACCAGGAGGGATCCCAGTGAGTGAGTGGGGTCTTGTGCGGTAGCTAAGCAGGACTCGGGATAGGCGAGTCTGCAGTAAACCTTCAGTTTCCCTCTTCAAGCCTTGCTTGATGGTTTGCACTGCTCTCTCTGCCTGACTATTGGACGCTGGTTTAAACAGGGCAGATGTGACGTGTTTGATCCCGTTACAGGTCATGAATTCTTTGAACTCAGCACTGGTAAAACATGGCCCATTGTCACTCACCAGGACATCGGGTAAGCCGTGAGTAGCAAACATGGCCCCCAGGCTTTCAGTAGTGGCAGGGGACGTGCAAGTCGACATTATCTCACATTCAATCCACTTGGAGTATGCGTCTACAACCACAAGGAACATTTTACCCAGAAACGGCCCTGCATAGCCGAGGTGTACATTGGACCACGGTTTGGAGGGCCGAGACCATAAACCTAGCGGCGCCTCCCTGGGTACATTGCTTAACTGCGAGCATATATTACATCTGTGAACGCAGGACTCGAAGTCCACATCGATACCGAGCCACCACACGTGGGATCTGGCTATTGCTTCCATCTCACGATGCCTGGGTGGGTACTGTGGAGGTCATTGATGAAGGTGTCTCTGCCCTTCTTGGGGATCACTATTCGATTGCCCCACAGAAGGCAGTCTGCCTGTATAGACATTTCATCTTTGCACCGCTGGAACAGCTTTATCTCTTCCTGCATTTCCACTGGGACACTGGACCAGCTCCCGTGAAGCACACAGCTTTTGAATTGAGATAATAAAGGGTCCTGGCTTGTCCAGGTTTGATCTGCCGGGCAGTGACGGGTGATTGCTCACTCTCAAATGCTTCCATAACCAGATCTGCGGACTGCGCCATTTCTACCCCTGTGGTGGGCAATGGCAGCCTACTGAGAGCATCGGTGCAGTTTTCTGTGCCTGGCCTGTGGCAGATGGCGCAGTTGTATGCGGTCAATTTGAGCGCCCATCTCTGGATGTGGGCCGATGCATTGGTATTTATCCCTTTACTCTCAGAAAACAGGAATATAAGTGGTATATGGTCAGTTTCCAATTCGAATTTTAGCCCAAACAGGTATTGATGCATTTTCTTTACACCATCGACAAACGCTAACGCTTCTTTTTCAATCATGCTGTCAGCTCTCTCAGCCTTAGACAGACTCCTGGATGCATGAGCAACCGGTTGCAGTTTCCCGAAATCGTTAGCTTGTTGCAATACACACCCAACGCCATACGACGATGCATCACATGCTCGTACCAAACGCTTACATGGATCATACAACACAAGCAATTTGTTTGAGCTGAACAATTTTCTTGCTTTTACAAAGGCATTTTCTTGGCTTTTGCCCCAAACCCATTCGCCCACTTTCTGGAGTAAGACATGTCGTGGTTCTAGCAGTGTGCTGAGACCCGGTAAGAAGTTACCAAAGTAATTCAGGAGTCCCAGAAATGACCGCAGCTTCGTCACGTTCTGTAGCCTCGGTGCATTCTCGATTGCCTCCATCTTCGTGTTGGTGGGCCTGACGCCGTCCGCTGCAATCCTCCTTCCCAAGAACTCCACTTCAGGTGCCAGGAAAACTCACTTCGAGCATTTTAACCTGAGCCCCACGCGGTTGAGTCGACTAAGAACCTCCTCCAGGTTCTGCAGGTGTTACGACCTGTGACCAAGATGTCGTCCTGGAAGACCACGGTATGTGGGACCAACTTCAGTAAACTTTTCATGTTTCTCTGGAATATTGCCACCGCTGATCGGATTCCAAACGGGCATCTGTTATAAACAAAAAGACCTTTGTGCGTGTTGATGCAGGTGAGGGTCTTCAATGATTCCTTCAGTTCCTGCGTCATGTAGGCTGAAGTCAGATCCAGCTTCTTGAACGTCTTTCCTCCCGCCAGCGTTGCAAAGAGGTCGTTGGCCTTTGGTAGTGGGTATTGGTCCTGAAGGGAGAAATGATTGATAGTTACTTTGTAATCGCCACAGATTCTGACAGAGCCATCTCCCTTGAGGACTGGGACAATAGGACTGGCCCACTCGCTGAACTCGATCGGTGAACTCAGCCGGTCTAACTCGATCTCTACCCTTTCTCTCATCATGTACAGTACTGCTCTCGCCTTGTGATGGATGGTTCGCGCCCCCGGAATTAGTTGGATCTGCACTTTTGCTTCTTGGAATTTCCCGATGACTGGATTGAACAGCGAAGGAAATTTGTTTAAGACCTGGGCACACGAGGTGTCGTCAGCGGGCGATAGCGCTCGGATGTCATCCCAGTTCCAGCGTATCTTTCCCAGCCAGCTCCTGCGAGCAGAGTGGGACCATCACCCGGTACAACCCAGAGTGGTAGCTTGTGCACCACTCCATTGTAGGAGACATTTACGGTAGCATTGCCGATTACAGGAATCAGTTCTTTAGTGTAAGATCTTAGTTTCCTGGGAACTCGAGGTAAGACTGGTCTTGAGGCCTTGTTGTACCACAACCTTTCGAAAGACTTTTTGCCCAAAATGGACTGGCTTGCACCCATGCCCAGCTCCATTGACATTGGGAGTCCATTTAGTTTAACATTCAGCATTATCGGGGGATAATTCGTGGTGAATGTGTGCACTCCATGTATCTCTGCCTCCTTGATCCGAGGCTCTTCTTCGTCGTGATCCTCCGTGGATCTATCCTCCTCTGCAACATGGTGGTTTTCAGGTTTAACAGGCTTTGCAGCTCGCCTGCACGCCCGTTGGAGGTGTCCCATTGTTTCACAGCCCTTGCAAACGAACTCTTTGAATCAGCATGAATGGAAACGATGATCACCCCCGCAGTGCCAACAAGGTGCTAATGGCGTAGCATTCATCATCCTTGATGGTGGACTCTGAGTCATCTGCGGACGTGCAGCTGCAGGTATGTGTGACCTGCCCTGTACGTTACAATTCGAAAACAACATCACTTTGTTCACAGTACTTGTAGCAGCACTTGTGTACTGAGAGATTTGCTTCGGATTGTCACTGGTGGCAATGAATGCCTGGGCTATCGCTATAGCCTTATTTAAGTTTGGGGTCTCCACAGTCAAAAGTTTGTGAAGTATAGTTTCTTGGCCAATGCCAAGTACGAAAAAGTCTCTGAGCATGTGCTCTAAATGTCCTTCAAATTTGCAAGGCATCTGAGCTCGGTGACATAACTCTCTACTTCCTGGCCTTCAGACCTTTCGTAGGTGTAGAACAGGTACCTCGCCATCAGAACGCTTTCCTTCGGGTTCAAAAGCTCTCGGACCAGTGTGCACAAATCGTCGTACGATTTCTCCGTGGGTTTCACTGGAGTGAGCAGATTCTTCATGAGGCCATACGTTGGTGCCCCACAGACGGTGAGGGGGATCGCCCTTTGTTTGGCAGCGCTCTCTTCCCCATCTAGCTCGTTGGCCACGAAGTATTGGTCGAGTCGCTCCACAAATGTTTCCCAATTATCTCCCTCTGAAAATTTCTCCAAGATGCCCACTGTTCTCTGCATCTTTGGGTTCGTTATCTGTATCTCGTCGCCAGTTGTAGTGTATGGAGAAAGAGTCAGACTGAACACTGAGAGTTCAAAGTAAAGTGTGACCTTATTCTTTTATTGCAGGTCTCCAGAGTTCCTCTACAATCTGTGAAGCCTCCTTAAATGCCTGTGCTCCCAAGTGATTATGGGATCCCTTGGGACTCCAGGGGAAGAGCCCTCTGATGGCTGTACAGAGTAAATACAAGTCCACATATATAACAGTCACAATGTTGGAACTTAGCATTATGAAGATGATCATATTTAATTTGCTGCTGAATTCCAACAACACGAATGATGTGTGAGTCGCTGATATTTAATTCTGTCACCAGGTCACTGGGAGGTCACAATCTCCCCATCTCTGATAGCCAGGAACGCCGAGATGATGCTGATCTCCAGCACTTCCTCCTCTGCACTTGTTAACTGTGAGGTGGCTGGAGGCCCATCTCCAGTTCTCTCCCTCCCCCTCAAGTTCTGTGCTCTCTTCTCCTGCAACGGGGCAAAGACCAGACCCTTGCGTGATTGTAATGACATGTGTTCACCGGATGGATGGAGGGCATTTGGTGAGGGCGACTATCAGCGAGAAGCATCACATTGCATAAGGATCAGGGTGTGTGTCAGTGATGGATGGATAGATGGGATGTGAGGAAGGGCATAGAAAGAGAAGGATGGGTGCAGTCGCAAGGTAGGTGGTGTGAGCAGTAAAGTGATGGAGTAGGCTTGACAAGGTTGCGGGGGTGGGGGGTTGGTGAGGATATGATGTGCACAACAGGATGTAGGTGAATGTGGAACTGTACTCACCTTTCCTGACCTGGTTAGGTTATTATAGCACTTTCTGCACTGAATCCAGGAGCATGGCACAATGCTGCTGCTGCTGACCTCCTGGGCCACCTCCAGCCATGCCTCCTTTCTGCCAGCAGATGGTTTCTTCTGTCTGTTGCTGGCGAATAGGATCTCTCTCTGGCTCCTGACAGCATTCTCCGTACATCGAGCGATGCATCATTAAAGTGAGGCACAGCCTTTGAGGGTCCTGAGCCCATCTTGTACGATGGCCATCTCTCTGCAAAATCTCCCAACTCCTCCAAATTCCATCTTTGGATTGGATCTTTAAATACTGGAGTTGGGATAATGTCAGGTGGGCCCACACCACTCCCGGTACCGCACATTCAACCCCAAACCCGGAAGTAAAATGATAAAGAGGTGGCTATGTTAAAATGCCACGGACAGACGGACTGAAATTCCTTCTCGGTTTCCCACCCGATATTGCAGCCCCCGCTCCAAACACAAGTTATTATCAGGGTCATTGTCTCAGGGACCCAAAATATTCACAACCTCAGCATTCTATTGGACCCTGAGTTGAGCTTCCAACCCCATATCCTTTGCATCACGGAGACTGCCTACTTCCACTTCTGTAACATCACCCACCACCTGCTGCTGAAACCCTCATCCATGTCTCTGCCCCTCCAGACTCAGCTGTTCCCCTGCCCAGCCTCCAATGTTGCACTCTCGGTAACCTTCAGCTCATCTAAAACACTACTGCCCATATCGTGTCCCACATCCCAAGTCTCACTTACTTATCACTCCTGTCCTTGCTGAACTACATTGGCTCCAGGTCCCCCAATGCCTCCAATTTAAAATGATCATAATCATGTTTAAATCCATCCGTGCACGAGCCTTTCACTATGTCTGTATTCTACTCGAGCCCGAGAACCTGTGCATTCACCTTGCCCTCCTCACAATTGTGTTATGTGTTCAGAACTCTCAAACAAATGCACATCCTTACCTCGTGTAAGGAGGAACATCAAAGTCAACAGCCAGCAAGAATAATGATGATGATGAAGAAACAAAGACTTATATTTATAAAGTGCCTTTCATGACCACCGGACATCTCAAAGCACTTTACAGTAAATGAAGGACTTTTTGAGTGTAGTCACTGTTGTAATATGAGAAAAGCGGCAGCCAATTTGCGCACAGCAAGCTCCCACAAACAGCAATGAGATAATGACCAGAGAAACTGTTTTCATGATGTTGATCGAAGGATAAATATTGGCCAGGACACCGGGGATAACTCCCCTGCTCTTCCTCGAAATAGTGCCATGGGATCTTTTACATGAGAGAGCAGACGGGGCCTCAGTTTAACGTCTCATTTGAAAGATGGCACCTCCGACAGCGCAGTGCTCTTTCAGCACTGCGCTAGAGTGTCAGCCTAGATTTATGTGCTCGTCCCTGGAGTGGGTTTTGCACCCACAACCTTCTGACTCAGAGGTGAGTATGCTACCCACTGAGACACAGCTGATGGGACCATTAACCTATTTACGATATCATTAAACTCCAATCTAGCACCAGAAAAGCCTCTTAGCTGCCATTTGTGTACAAACTATTCTAGCCTGTGCTGCAGTGTTTTTCTGGGTTGAGATCTAAAGCTTTTCTTCCATTTCAGTTCCACAGATGTTTAGTGAAATGAAAGCAGCAGTGGCTGATGTCAAGATGGAACTTTCCCAGATAAAGAGTAACGTTAAGTGTTAAATGACAATCAGCATCTCCAAGTCAAAGGGGGTCTCTAGTTTTTCAGATGGTCTGCTCGTTCTTCAAGGATTGATCTCCAGTGCATCTGACACTGACGTGTATTTTGATTGGTTGACATTATGAACCATTCAAGTACAAGTGGATTTGATTGGTTCACATTTCCCAGGGACCAATTATAAAAGCACGACAGATTTTTATGCTGTGAACACATTGGGGGAATTTCCAGTGAAGAAAATGAATAAGATAATAAACCAGTGTCCATGTACTGTACAATTAAAATCAATAGAATGTTACAGCACAGGAGGCCATTCAGCCCACCACGTGAGCTGTCTCTTTTACCTGCCCCATCTCCATACCCTTCTAAATTTTCTTTTTGAAATATCTAATCAAGTCCCTTTTAAAAGTTGGATTCTGATCTGGATTCAGCTTCCATCACTATTTCTGGTCGGGCATTCCATGTCTTCAAAACCGTTTGCATAAAACAGTTCCTAACCTCTCCCTTCATTGTGTCAGTGATCATTTTCAATCGACACTCTCGAGTACCAAGTACCAGTGGAAATAGTTTTGCCTGTTTTCTCTGTGAAAATCTGTCATAATTCAAAAGTAAAATTGATCTTGCTCTACAAACAGTGCCACATGATCGAAAGTCTTTTTCCTCTTTCAGTTACAGGATTGTCTGGGCAGACAAGAAGCTCACTCGCTCAACTTAGGACTGACATTTCACAGCTGAAGGAGAGTAAGTTTAATAACCATCAGAGAGACCTTTGATCTCCAATTATTCATACTGGAAACTATCTGAATGTTGACACTGGGATCAGGTGATTGATAATACTGCACAGCGACTTATCACCGGCTCCGGTTACTAAATACATTTGGATCAGGTGTGATCATCAAACGATTATGAACAGCGATAAGGAGATATTAATTCTAATCTCTCAAACACCAGACATTTACAGTTTTACATATCGGTACCGTTGCTGTACTTTTTGTTTTGAATGTACTCGAGGGGCTGACACTGGTGCAGGGAGTGTGTCGGTATGGCTGTACATTCTGGTATTGTAGTGTTACTGCTACACCTTTCAGCACAGGGGGTTTGGGTGACACAGGGCACAGACAGGCTATGTATAGGGCCCTAGGGGCTACACTACCTTGTCCCGACTTATTCCTGTAACATTTGTGGCCGATCCGACTGGGATCTGATGGACGGATCACTTGCACTCCCTATTGGATAAGATATAAGTAGCCGGCCAGGAAAGCATTGTATAATCAATAGTGGAGGTGACAAAGTCATGGATGAGGGGTTCAGTAGCAGGTGGGCTGAGGTGGAGATGGAGGTGGCAATGTTGAATTCGGCAGTCTGTGTGATGGAGAGGACACGGGGTCAGAGACTCAGCTCAGGGTTGGATTGGACGTTGAGGGTGTGCACACTTCAGTTGAGCCTGAGACAATGGCTGGGAGGGAGATAGAGTCGGTGGTGAGGGAGCGGAGTTTGTAATGGGGACCAAAGACATGCATAAAATCTTCAGAGTTTTGTTGTTGTAAGTTAACAATCATCCAAAACTGGATGTCAGACAAGCAGGCTGTCAACACAGAGGCAGTGGAGGGGTCAATAGAAGTGAGGGATAGAGAGATAGAGCTGATGTCAATTGGTTGCAACTGTGCTGGAAAACTTCCAGTTCATGCCTCTCAACAGCTTTTGACAATATAAATTGAGCAAAGGCCTAGCCTTGTAAACATGTCCCACCGAGTTGCTGCAGTCTGCAGCCGGTCCCTCTTGGGATCCATCTCCTAGAGGTCACCGACCACGAACATCTCAGGAACCCTTGAGTTTGCTTTGTTGCACAAACTTGGCTTCTATTCGCTGGAGCATATTAGATTGGGAGGTGATCTGATCAAAGCATTTATGATGTTAAAAGGATTTGATGGGTAGATGCAGAGAAACTAGTTACCCTGGTGGGTGAACCCAGAACAAGGGGGCAAAATCTTAAAATTACAGATAGGCCATTGAGGAGCAAAATCAAGAAAGACATTTTTTACACAGTATTAGTGGAAATCTGGAACTCCATCCCCAAAAGGCTGTGGGAACTATGTAAATTGGAGCTTTCAAGACTAAGATCAATATATTTTTGTTAATTTAGTGTACTAAGGGATATGTTGCAAAGGTGAGTAAATGGAGTTGAGGTACAGAATAGCTATGATCTAATTGAGGGTCTGAATGGCCTACTCCTGTTCCCAATGTTCCTTTGGGTGACAGCAGCCTTCCACCTCCCATGCTGCGGCCACTGAGAGAGCACCTCGTAGGAGCACTATAGTAGGTAAGAGATCAATTAGGCCAGGCACTGGGGGCTGACACCATGATGATAATTAGTGTTGAGGCAGATCTGGAAGTAAGTAAAATAATAAACCTTTTTGGAATCTTTCACATGCAGAGTTACTGTAGTGGCTGCTCACCCTGCAATGTTAGTTGGCAGGATTATCAGTGTTGATCTTTGGCTGCGTGCAGTTTAATTTAAAATTCGGAATGCTGAGAGAGCATGATAAATTCTTGGCAAGTAAAATCAAGGAAAACCCAAAGATGTTCTATAAATATATTAAGAGCAAAAGAATAACTACAGAAAGGGTAGGGCCTATTAGAGACCATGAGGGTAATCTCTGTGTGGACATGGAAGATGATGGTATGGTTCTTAATGAATACTTTGCGTGTGTTTATACAAAGGAAAGAGGCAATGCAGATACTGCTATCGAGGAGGAGTGTGAAATTCTGGATGGAATAAAGAGAGGAGGTATTAAGGTGTTTAGCAGTTTTGAAAGTAGATAAGTCCCCAGGCCCAGATGAAATCCCAGGCTGTTGAGCTAATCAAAAGAGGAAATAGCAGAGGCTTTGACCATCATTTTCCAGTCCTCTTTGGATTTGCGCATGGTGCCGGAGGACTGCTAATGTGGGCCGCATGTTTCGACATGATTTGCTCCTGATTTTTAGGAGCAACTGGTGTAGAACGGAGTATCTTAGAAATCGGAATTCTCGACATTTAGTTTGCTCCAGTTCGAGTCAGTTAGAACAGTTTCACTTTGGAACAGAATTTTTTTTTCAAAAGTGAGCGTGTCCGGCCACTTACGTCTGTTTTCAAAGTTTCGTCAGTGAAAACTTATTCCAAACTAACTTAGAATGGAGTAAGTGAAGATTTTTGTACGCTCGAAAAAACCTTGTCTACACTTTAGAAAATCAGGCGTAGGTTACAAATCAGGCGTTGGGAATGGGGGGGGGGGGGGTTTAAAGGGAAGTTTACAAACATTAAACACTTCAGTTTTACAAATAAAGAGCCATCATCAATAATAAATGATAAAAACATCAATAAATCAACCAATAAATCAATCAAAAAAAATTAATAAGAAATAATTTTTTTTCAAAAAAATCAACAAATAAAACATTTTCTACTTAGCGACTGCAGCACCGGGAGCCCTCCAACAGTGTGCTGGGATGCCGCCCCCCCCTCACCCCGCAGTGTGTCTCTGTCAGTGTCTCTATCTCTCTGTCTGTCTGTCTGTGTGTGTCTCTCATTCTCTGTCTGTCAGTGTCTGTGTTTCTTACAGCGAGGGGAGGGGGAGGAGGGGGGTAGGGAGAGAGGGGGGAGCAGAGGGAGGGAAGGGGGAGGGATGGGGAGAAGGGGGAGGGATGGGGGAGAGGGGGAGGGAGAATGGGGGGAGGGGGGGAGAAGGGGGGAGGAGGAGGAGGGAGGGGGAGAAGGGGGGGAGGAGGAGGAGGGGAGGGGGGAGGAGGGGTGAGGAGAAGGGGAGGGGGAGGGAGGGGGAGGGGGAGGAGGGAGGGGGAGGGGAGGGAAAGGAGATGTGGAGGGGGGGAAAGGAGATGTGGGAGATTGGGGCGGGGGGAAAGGAGAAGGGGGAGGGAGGCTGAACGGGCCGGGCCCAAGACTTCGGGCAGGGCCCGTCCCCAGCACCAGATTTACAGGTAGGTGGTGTTGGGTCGGGTCGGGAGGAGCGCGGGTCGGTGGGGTGGTGGGAGGGAGGTCGGTTCGAGTCGGGGGGAGGGAGGGAGAGGGAGGTCAGGTCGGGTCCAGTCCGGGGGTGGGTGGGGCGGGGAAGCGGGAGTCGGGTCGGTGTCGGGGTCGGGTCCAGTCCGGAGGCGGGGGGCGGGGGGGAAGCGGGAGTCGGGTCGGGTCCAGACGGGGGCGGCGGGTGGGTGGGAAGCGGGAATCGGGTCGGGTCCAGACCGGGCGGTCGGGTCTGGTCCGGGGGCGGGGGCGGGGGGAAGCGGGAGTCGGGTCGGGTCCAGTCCAGGCGGTCGGGTCCGGTCCGCGGGCGGGGGCAGGGGGAAGCGGGATTCGGGTCGGGGTCGGGTCCAGTCTGGAGGCGGGGGGCGGGGGGCGGGGGGGGGAAGCGGGAGTCGGGTCGGGGTCGGGTCCAGTCCAGGGGCGGGGGGCGGCGGGGGGAAGCGGGAGTCGGGTCGGGGTCGGGTCCGGTCCAGGGGCCGGGGGGGGGGGCGGGTAGCGGGAGTCGGGTCGGGGTCGGGGTCGGGTCCAGTCCAGGGGCGGGGGGCGGCGGGGGGAAGCGGGAGTCGGGTCGGGTCCAGTCCGGGGGCGGGGGGGAAGCGGGAGTCGGGTCGGGTTGGGAGGAAGCAGGAGCATGGAGTGAGGCCATTGGGCCAGGGCTAGGGGCTGCGTGCTTCGGCCCCTCCCACATAGTTTTGGGCGCCTAGAGCTACTGCACATGCGCGCCCACTGTAGCGTGCATGTGCAGAGGTCCCGGCACTGTTTTCAGCGCAGGGTCCTGGCTCCGCCCCCCACAGCTCGTGCTGCGTCGCGCCGAGCTGCAAACGACCTGCAGGGAGCTGGAGAATCTGGAAGTTTTTTTTAGGCGCACTTTGTGGCGCGAAAAACGGGCGTCCAGGTCGGGACTGCGCCGTTCTCGGCGCGGCTCGAAACTTGGGCCCGTGGTATCCTTGTTTAAGAAAGGAAAAATGGATAGGCCGAGTAATTACAGGCCTGTCAGCCTAACCTCAGTGGTGGGAAAATCATTGGAAAAACTCCTGAAGGAGAGGATAAATCTACATTTAGAAAGGCAAGGATTAATCAGTGACAGTCAGCACAGATTTGTTCAGCGGAAGTCGTGTCTGACTAACCTGATTGAATATTTCGAAGAGGTAACCAGGAGAGTCGATGAGGGTAGTGTGTACGATGTAGAGTATATAGACTTTAGCAAAGCTTTTGATAAGGTCTCACATGACAGACTGGTCACGAAGGTAAAAGCCCATGGGATCCAGGGCAAAGTGGTAAGTTAGATCCAAAATTGGCTTAGAGGTAGGAAGCAAAGGGTAATGGTTGATGGGATGTTTTTGTGACTGGAAGGATGTTTCCAGTGGGGTTCCGCAGGGCTCAGTACTGGATCCCTTGCTTTTTGTGGTTACATCAATGATCTAGATTTGAATAGAGGGAGTATGATTAACAAGTTTACAGATGACATTAAAATTGGCCGCGTGGTTGATAATGAAGAGGAAAGTCATGGACTGCAGGAGGATATCAATCTACTGGTCAGGTGGGCAGAGCAGTGGCAAATGGAATTTAATTTGGAGAAGTGTGAAATAATGCACTGAAGGAAAGTTTATACACATTAAACGGTAAGTCACTTAGAAGTGTAGAAGAAAAGGGACCTTGGAGTGCTTGTCCACAGAACTCTTTTGGGAGGAAACGAAAACATTAAATCGTGGCCCCCCGATCTGGGGGACGCACCAAACATTTACATGGCTCTTTTTTTTCTTTTTTTTGTATTTTATTTTGTGTCTTTTTTTTTAAAGTTTTTTTTTGGGCACTAACATCATATTTTTTCTCCAAGTGCCCCCTATAAAAGGGGAGGGGGACACTAAAAACACCGGCAATTAAAACAAATTAAACTTTAAAACATCAAATCTAATTAAAATTTGGTTGCCGGGCGTGATGATGCACTCCAGTCCCTCCGGTGCCCACCTCTCACGGAAGGCCGCGAGCGTACCGGTGGACACCGCGTGCTCCATCTCCAAGGACACCCTGGCGCGGATGTACGTGCGGAAGAGAGGCAGGCAGTCAGGTTGAACGACCCCCTCGACCGCCCGCTGCCTGGACCGGCTGATGGCACCCTTGGCCGTGCCCAGGAGCAGTCCTACGAGGAGGCCCTCGGACCTACCCGCTCCCCTCCGCACAGGGTGCCCAAAGATCAGGAGTGTGGGACTGAAGTGCAGCCAGAATTTCAGGAACAGCCCCTTTAAATAATAAAACAGGGGCTGCAACGTTGTGCATTCGATAAAAACATGGAACACAGACTCTTCCAGACCGCAGAAATTGCAGGCGGCCTGGGAGCCCGTGAACCGGCTTAAAAATTTATTGCATGGCACTGCTCCGTGCACCACCCTCCAGGCCAAGTCCCCAATAAATATTGGGAGGACTCCCGCGTAGAGTGCCCTCCATCGGGGACCCCCGCCTCCTCCGGACGGCAAGATGGTACGCCATGGCGTGTCCGGACAGCAGGCGAGGATGGCAAAGTTGAGGGTGTGCAGGAGCAGCCCGTACAGGAAACCCCTCCGCGCGGAACTGAAAGGCACGGAGGGGATTTCCCCGAGGCGGCTCAAGTTGTGAGGCGCCGGCTCCCGAGGGAGGTTTCGGGGTTTGGCGCCGATGAGGAATTCCGTCCGGACAGGGGTCAGTTCGGACGGGATTTCCCCATGTGCTTGAGCCTCCTCGATGCACCTAACGGAGTCAGGGCCCAGAGCTGTTTTTAGCGACTCGATGGCATCGGCCGCGCGGCGGACGTCGGCCGTGTTTAGGCGCCGCGTCAGCGTGTCTGGCACCATCCAGCCCGCTCCTCCGCCATCGTGCAGGTCCCTGACCCTAGTCACCTCACCAGCCACAGCCCTCTCTTCTGACCGCCACCTAAAACCTCGGTCGTGGAGGTACGGATTCCCGAGCAGCGGCTCCTGCAGGACAGCCGCCACTCCAGCCGGTGGAGAGCTGCGCTTGATGGAGACTTTGTTCCAGACACTGGTGAGTTCCTTGTAAAAGACAGGCAGCTCCTGGAAGGCGGTCCTGACGCCCCCCATGCTCACAAACAGGAGCTGCGTGTCATAGTTGAGACTGCGCTGCTGGCGGAAGAAATACGTCGCCAGAGCACGCCACCTAGGAGGGGGCTCGACGTAAAAGTATCTCTGCAAGGTCTGAAGACGGAAAGTCGCGAGCTGGGTGCTGACGCACACCAACGACTGACCGCCCTCCCCAAGCGGGAGCCTCAAGACCGCGGCAGAGACCCAGTGCTTCCTGTTGTTCCAGAAGAAGTCCACCAGCTTAGAGACATAGAGACATAAAAAAAGGTGCAGGAGTAGGTCATTCAGCCCTTCTAGCCTGCACCACCATTCAATGAGTTCATGGCTGAACATGAAACTTCAGTACCCCATTCCTGCTTTCTCGCCATACCCCTTGTTCCACCTAGTAGTAAGGACTTCATCTAACTCCCTTTTGAATATACTTAGTGAATTGGCCTCAACTACTTTCTGTGGTAGAGAATTCCACAGGTTCACCACTCTCTGGGTGAAGAAGTTTCTCCTCATCTCGGTCCTAAATGGCTTACCCCTTATTCTTAGACTGTGACCTCTGGTTCTGGACTTCCCCAACATTGGGAACATTCTTACTGCATCTAACCTGTCGAAACCCGTCAGAATTTTAAATGTTTCTATGAGGTCCCCTCTCATTCTTCTGAACTCCAGTGGATACAAGCCCAGTTGATCCAGGCTTTCTTGATAGGTCAGTCCCACCATCCTGGGAATCAGTCTGGTGAATCTTCGCTGCACTCCCTCAATTGCAAGAATGTCCTTCCTCAAGTTAGGAGACCAAAACTGGACACAATACTCCAGGTGTGGCCTCACCAAGGCCCTGTACAACTGTAGCAACACCTCCCTGCCCCTGTACTCAAATCCCCTCGCTATGAAGGCCAACATGCCATTTGCATTCTTAACCGCCTGCTGTACCTGCATGCCAACCTTCAATGACTGATGTACAATGACACCCAGGTCTCGTTGCACCTCCCCTTTTCCTAATCTGTCACCATTCAGATAATAGTCTGTCTCTCTGTTTTTACCACCAAATAACCTCACATTTATCCACATTATACTTCATCTGCCATGCATTTGCCCACTCACCTAACCTATCCAAGTCACTCTGCAGCCTCACAGCATCCTCCTCGCAGCTCACACTGCCACCCAACTTAGTGTCATCCGCAAATTTGGAGATACTACATTTAATCCCCTCGTCTAAATCATGAATGTACAATGTAAACAGCTGGGGCCCCAGCACAGAACCTTGCGGTACCCCACTAGTCACTGCCTGCCATTCTGAAAAGTACCCATTTACTCCTATTCTTTGCTTCCTGTCTGACAACCAGTTCTCAATCCACGTCAGCACACTACCCCCAATCCCATGTGCTTTAACTTTGCACATTAATCTCTTGTGTGGGACCTTGTCGAAAGCCTTCTGAAAGTCCAAATATACCACATCAACTGGTTCTCCTTTGTCCACTTTACTGGAAACAGCCTCAAAAAATTCCAGAAGATTTGTCAAGCATGATTTCCCTTTCACAAATCCATGCTGACTTGGACCTATCATGTCACCATTTTCCAAATGCGCTGCTCTGACATCCTTAATAATTGATTCCATCATTTTACCCACTACTGAGGTCAGGCTGACCGGTCTATAATTCCCTGTTTTCTCTCTCCCTCCTTTTTTAAAAAGTGGGGTTACATTGGCTACCCTCCACTCGATAGGAACTGATCCAGAGTCAATGGAATGTTGGAAAATGACTGTCAATGCATCCGCTGTTTCCAAGGCCACCTCCTTAAGTACTCTGGGATGCAGTCCATCAGCCCCTGGGGATTTATCGGCCTTCAATCCCATCAATTTCCCCAACACAATTTCCCGACTAATCAAGATTTCCCTCAGTTCCTCCTCCTTGCTAGACCCTCTGACCCCTTTTATATCCAGAAGGTTGTTTGTGTCCTCCTTAGTGAATACCGAACCAAAGTACTTGTTCAATTGATCTGCCATTTCTTTGTTCCCCGTTATGACTTCCCCTGATTCTGACTGCAGGGCACCTACGTTTGTCTTTACTAACCTTTTTCTCTTTACAGACCTATGGACACTTTTGCAATCCGCCTTAATGTTCCCTGCAAGCTTCTTCTCGTACTCCATTTTCCCTGCCCTAATCAAACCCTTTGTCCTCCTCTGCTGAGTTCTAAATTTCTCCCAGTCCCCGTCTTCGCTGCTATTTCTGGCCAATTTGTATGCCACACCCTTGGCTTTAATACTATCCCTGATTTCCCTAGATAGCCACGGTTGAGCCACCTTCCCTTTTTTATTTTTACGCCAGACAGGAATGTACAATTGTTGTAGTTCATCCATGCGGTTTCTAAATGTCAGCCATTGCCCATCCACAGTCAACCCCTTAAGTATCATTCGCCAATCTATCCTAGCCAATTCACGCCTCATACCTTCAGAGTTACCCTTCTTTAAGTTCTGGACCATGGTCTCTGAATTAACTGTTTCATTCTCCATCCTAATGCAGAATTCCACCATATTATGGTCACTCTTCCCCAAGGGGCCTCGCACAATGAGACTGCTAATTAATCCTCTCTCATTACACAACACCCAGTCTAAGATGGCCTCCCCCCTAGTTGGTTCCTCGACATATTGGTCTAGAAAACCATCCCTTATGCACTCCAGGAAATCCTCCTCCACCGTATTGCTTCCAGTTTGGCTAGCCCAATCTATGTGCATATTAAAGTCACCCATTATAACTGCTGCACCTTTATTGCATGCACCCCTAATTTCCTCTTTGATGCCCTCCCCAACATCACTACTACTGTTTGGAGGTCTGTACACAACTTCCACGAATGTTTTTTGCCCTTTAGTATTCTGCAGCTCTACCCATATAGATTCCACATCATCCAAGCTAATGTCTTTCCTAACTATTGCATTAATCTCCTCTTTAACCAGCAATGCTACCCCACCTCCTTTTCCTTTTATTCTATCCTTCCTGAATGTTGAATACCCCTGGATGTTGAGTTCCCAGTCCTGATCATCCTGGAGCCACGTCTCCGTAATCCCGATCACGTCATATTTGTTAACATCTATTTGCACAGTTAATTCATCCACCTTATTGCGGATACTCCTTGCATTAAGACACAAAGCCTTCAGGCTTGTTTTTTTAACACCCTTTGTCCTTTTAGAATTTTGCTGTACAGTGGCCCTTTTTGTTCTTTGCCTTGGGTTTCTCTGCCCTCCACTTTTCCTCATCTCCTTTCTGTCTTTTGCTTTTGCCTCCTTTTTGTCTCCCTCTGTCTCCCTGCATTGGTTCCCATCCCCCTGCCATATTAGTTTAACTCCTCCCCAACAGCACTAGCAAACACTCCCCCTAGGACATTGGTTCCCGTCCTGCCCAGGTGCAGACCGTCCGGTTTGTACTGGTCCCACCTCCCCCAGAACCGGTTCCAATGCCCCAGGAATTTGAATCCCTCCCTGCTGCACCACTGCTCAAGCCACGTATTCATCTGTGCTATCCTGCGATTCCTACGCTGACTAGCACATGGCACTGGTAGCAATCCCGAGATTACTACTTTTGAGGTCCTACTTTTTAATTTAGCTCCTAGCTCCTTAAATTCGTTTCGTAGGACCTCATCCCTTTTTTTACCTATGTCGTTGGTACCAATGTGCACCACGACAACTGGCTGTTCTCCCTCTCTTTTCAGAATGTCCTGCACCCGCTCTGAGACATCCTTGACCCTTGCACCAGGGAGGCAACATACCATCCTGGAGTCTCGGTTGCGGCCGCAGAAAGACCTATCAATTCCCCTTACAATTGAATCCCCTATCACTATCGCTCTCCCAACTTTTTCCTGCCCTCCTGTGCAGCAGAGCCAGCCACGGTGCCATGAACTTGGCTGCTGCTGCCCTCCCCTGATGAGTCATCCCCCCCAACAGTATTCAAAGCGGTGTATCTGTTTTTCAGGGGGATGACCACAGGGGACCCCTGCACTACCTTCCTTGCACTGCTCTTCCTGCTGGTCTTCCATTCCCTATCTGGCTGTGGACCTTTCTCTTGCGATAAGACCAACTCGCTAAACGTGCTATTCACATCATTCTCAGCATCGTAGATGCTCCAGGATGCTTCTTCTGTATCTTGGTGACAAACGGAGGGGGAGGGGTCAAAGTGACCAGCCGGTACCACAGCATGGCGGCCACCAGCTGGTTTATGACTGGCGCTCGACCCCTGTAGGACAGCACTCGGAGCAGTCCTGTCCAGCGTCCTAGACGAGCGCCGACATTTGCCTCCAGCTCTTGCCAGTTCGCCGGCCAAGCTTCCTCGTCGGGGCTAAGGTACACTCCCAGATAGAGGAGATGGGTCGAGCTCCAGGCAAAAGGCCTGAGCTCCTCCGGCAGGGAGTCCACCCACCACTGACCCACCAGGAGTCCGGAACATTTCTCCGAGTTGATCCTGGCGGAGGATGCGGCCGAGTAAATCTCCTGGCACTCACTCAGCCTCCGCAGGTCAGCGGGATCCTCTACCGTGAGGAGCACGTCATCGGCGTAAGCCGAGAGGACAACCTCCACGCCCGGCCCTTGCAGAGCCAGTCCCGTCAACCTCGTCCGCAGGAGGCGCAGGAAAGGCTCCACGCAGGTGGCATATAACTGGCCGGACATGGGGCATCCCTGGCGCACCCCTCTCCCAAAGCGAAGGGGCGCCGTCAAGGACCCGTTAACCTTAATCAGACACTCCGCGGCGGCGTACAAAAGTTGGATCCGGGCGACGAAATGCGTCCCGAACCCAAAAGCGCGCAGAGTCCCGAACAGATAGTCGTGATCCACCCTGTCGAACGCCTTCTCTTGGTCGAGTGATAGGAAGGCGACTGACAGACTAGCCTCCTGGGAATGATGGATGAGGTCCCGGACCAGATGGATGTTATCGTGGATTGTCCGGCCCGGGACCGTGTAGGACTGGTCGGGGTGGATCATGTGGTCCAGCACGGCGCCAAGGCGAGCAGACATCGCCCTGGCGAAGATTTTGTAGTCCTTGCTGAGGAGGGAGACCGGGTGCCAGTTTTTAAGGAGGCGGAGATCGTCCTTCTTCGGCAGCAGGACGATGACTGCCCTGCGCCAAGAGAGGGGCATCTCCCCGGTCGGCAGACTTTCCCCCAGGATCTGCGCATAGTCACCCCCCAGGACGTCCCAGAACAACCTGTGGAACTCCATGGTCAGCCCGTCCAGCCCTGGGGCTTTTCCCCTCGAGAGCCGGTTGAGGGCGCTGGTCAGCTCCGCCAGGCTTAGCGGAGTTTCCAGATTTTCGGCGCCCTCTGGGCTGACCTTTGGCAAGTCCTCCCACAAAACTCTACGCGCTTCCTCGCTGTACGGCTCTGGAGAGAACAGAGCCCCGTAATATTCACGGGCCCTGTTGTTGATGCCCTCCGGATCCGAGACGAGAGAGCCGTCGTCGGCCAGCAGCGTCAAGAGCTGCTTACGGACACTCTGTCTTTTTTCCAGCGAGTAGAAGAAGGGGGAGCCGCGGTCCAGATCCCGCAGGAACCGGATCCGTGACCTCACGAACGCGCCTCGGGACCCGACGAGCTGCAGGTCCTTCAGCGCGGCCTTCTTCGCTTCGTACACCGTCCGCAGAGCCGGGTCCCCGACGACTTGACCGAGACGGGACTCCAGGTCGAGCACCTCTTTTTCTAGGCGCCCAACCCTGGCCGCCCGCCTCTTGGTTGACCCCCTCGCGTACTCTTGACAGAAGACGCGGACGTGAGCCTTGCCCACGTCCCACCATAGCCTCAAGGAGGGGAAGCCCCCCTGCTTCCTTCTCCAGTCAGCCCAGAAACGACGGAACGAATCCTGGAACCGTATGTCCTCCAGCAGCTGGTTGTTAAAATGCCAGTACGCGGACCCCGTCCTTGCGCGGAGCGAAGCGAGCTCCACCCACACCAGGTGGTGGTCCGAACACGGCACTGGCCGCATGGAGGCCGCCGGGACGCAGGAAACGTACGCCCGAGACACGTAAAGGCGGTCGATTCTGGACCATCCGACTCCAGGCCTCACCTAAGTAAAGGTGCTGGAGTCGGCATGGAGATTTCGGCAGACGTCCACCAAGTCGAAGGACCCGACCAGGTCCCTCAACTTCTCGATCGCCGTCATGCTCTGCGGGGCACCGGAGCGGTCCCTCGCCTCGAGGGTGCAGTTAAAATCCCCCCCGAGGACAATGCAGTCGCCGACGTCGACGGAGCCAAGAAGAGCGGACACTTCTTCGAAGAAGAGCGTTTGCTACGGGCCGGGCTGAGGGGCGTACACGTTCACGAGATGGAGCGGCACGTCTCCCAGGCGAACCGTGACGTGCAGCAAGCGGCCTGGCACGGGCTCCTCGACCCCCAAGATCTCCGGCTGAAAATGCGGGGCCAGCAAGATGGCCACCCCACTAGAAGTGGCGGTGAAGTGGCTCATGCGGACCTCTCCTTGCCATTCCAGGAGCCACGTGGCTTCGTCTCCCGGAACGGTGTGGGTTTCTTGCAGGAAGCACACCGCATATTTCCCCTCCCGCAGGAGCGAAAAATTGTTAAATCTACGGTGTGCCTCTCTGCCGCCGTTGATGTTGAGGCTGGCTATGGTTATCTTCATGACAAAAGCAGAGTGCAACCTCTACCTAACCTATTGTGGGGGGGGAGTGGAGTCGTTTGTTGACCTCCACTCCTTCAGCAGCCCAGCGAGGAACCTTTTGAGCCGGCGCAGCTCAAGGCCTTGCGTCTTTGATAAGGGCCCGCCCGCGGCCATGGTTTTAGCGGCGGCGCGGACGGTCGTGACGAGCAGCCCCGGCTCGGACCATTTTTCCAGGGCCAGATGGGCTCGGTTGCGGCGACCCTGGCTCTGGGCCAAAAAGTCCCGGAGTTCCTTTACAAGAATGAGGGGGGACTCAGCGGCGGGCACGAGGAGATCCACCGCCTCACTGGCGATGGACTCGAGATCTTCTCCCTCGTCCCCCACCGAGTCCCCGTCCCCCTCCGGGAGGTCGCCGCCAGCAGCCGGCCCGTCGACCGCATGAGGTACGACAAATGGCCCGGCCGCTCCATCCTACCCTGGCTCTGCCCCGATCCCACCCCCAGGATAGTCGGCAGAGGAGTCCCCACTGGGCTCTTTTAAAAGTGGTGCTGGGTCAGGAAGCGACAGCGGAAGGGGTTCCTCCTCCGCCCCAGGAACCGGGGAACACGGACAGACCCGGCCAAAGTAATTCTCCAGGACCTCCAAGTACCCCAGCTCCAGAGTAGGGGGCGAGGGTTGGTGTTCTTCCCCCTCCCCGCCGCCACCCCCCGGCCCAGCGTGTACAGAATCATTAAAATTGTTCACATTTTCTGTTTCTTCCGGGTCGAGCGACTCCCGGGGGAAGTTGGTTAATAGCTGGGCGGGCTCAGGTTCGGCCTTTTCGGCCCCGCCCGCCTCAGTCCCCGGGACGCTCGACCCGGCGGCTACGCATTCCTCCGCTGGACCCGCGCCCCCCACAACAGGCAGATCTTCCACGCCATCCCCGGGAGGCAGAGGCTGGCCGGCCTCGACTGCCTCACCCTCCCCGGGGACAGATTCCTCCTGCCTATGGCGCAGTTTGGGAGCGCTGGTGGGGGACGCGGGACACGCGGCGGGCACCGACTCCTTCACGGAGGTTGTTCTCCCTCCGCCTCATTGGAGCGGCGCCTCCTTTTGTTCCTGGGGGTGCGCGGAGGCAGGAAGACCTCCATGTCTGCCGAGGCCTCCCGCTCCACTCCCCCCTTTTTCTTATCTTGCCTGCGCCCGAACCACTCTGCGGTATTGGTCAAGGGCTCGGGCACGGGCTCGGGGCACCCCGCGCTCGCCGGTGACAGGGTTGGGCTGAGCGCGGTGATCAAATTGTCTGGCGCACTGAGGGGACCCGCCTCGAGATGTTTCGCCTTCCTCCGCGCCTTCTTTCCGATCGGACGCTCTCCCTTCCCCCCGCCGGAGGCCGTGAAAACAAAGGCCCCCGACGATGCCTGCGCACCTACGGCTCCCGGCACGCGGACGCAACTAGGGGGAGGGGTGGCGGCGGCGCCAGCCTTGGCCGCCTTCGGTGGTTTGGCGGCCTTGGAGGCGGGGCAGTTTTTACGAACATGCCCCACCTCCCTGCAGGCATGGCACCGCACGCCGTCCGACGTCCAGAAGACGCGGTAGGCAGTCCCCTCGTGCACCACATTAAATGATCCCTCCGTCGTCTCCTCCCACGCCAGCCGGACAAAGAGCTGGCGGCGGAAGGAGAACACGTGGCGCAGGCTGCTCTCCCTGAGTCCGAGCGGTATGGGGTTAATCCCCGACCTTACCTTCCCCAGTTGGTGTTGGTGAGGGAGGAGGAGCTCAGCGGGAACAAAGGGCGGGACGTTAGAAAGGACGACCCTCTGCGCGGTGGCCTCGAGAGGGTCCACCGGCAGGAACGTCCCGCCCACCGTGAGCCCCTTTTCAAGGGCCAGGGACACCGCTCGCTCCGACCCCAGGAAGAACACAGCATTCCCAGACATCTTGGAGGCTGCGACAAAGGCCGAGGGGCCGACTACCCCAGCCATCGCCCGCACGCACTCCTCGATGCTCATTGTGGGGTGAGTGTAGCTCTTGACCCCGTGTTTTTTTGTTACAAGTCTGAACGGTGGCAGGGCAGCAGGAGGCGCAGGAGGTGCCGTGGATGTGGACGCTGCCTGCTCATATGTCTTTGCTGGCCCTGCCACCGGCGTGGATGGGGTCACCATCACGGGGTCCCTTCAAGGGCTACACCCACCCCAAAGTCAAAGGCCTTAATGTTCTTAATTGGCCTCGTTTAAGTGTCTGAGCAGAGGAGCTCTCAATGGGGCACACCTCTCCCCTAGTTGACAATTGGGGAGGGGCCATGCTCCCTCTGCTCAGTTGTCTGAATTGTTTTTTTTCCAAATTAGGAGGAAAGGGCTCTCAGAGAGAGAGGGGAGAGACAGAGAGAGAGAAAGATATAGTGGGGGGTGAGAAAGAGGGAAGCTGCGAGGGCAGGTCTCCCCTCACAGCGATGGGTGGGCGTTTCTTGGGGTGCACTCCCCAGATGGCAAAAAACACAGTCTTCGGGTGGGGGGGAGAAGATGTCTTCACCTGGGGTAGCTGGAACCACCCAGGCACACACTCCCAACGATGTTAAATAGGGTAATTAATGATTCTTCAGCCAGGTAGCTCCAGCATCCCAGGCTAGGCAATGGGGGAGGGGTGCTTCAGTGGTGTATGGGGCCTAGCTGTAAGCAAGACCCCCACACACACTTCCACACACACACACCCGCCGCGATGTTCCGGCCCTCGAGTTATCTTCTTTCCGCCCCCCACCGATACAACAAAGTCTTTCGGGGAATGCACCAAAACACACCCACCTGTCGAAGATTGTAGAAATGGCTCTCCCTCCTTCCACACTGGATGGTGTTTTCTCAGGTTGTTGTTCTTTTCCCCCTCTCGCCAACTCTCTCTAGTAGTAATAAGTTGATAAATTTTCTGTTCTCCTCCTCTCCCTCTGGACGTTGAATTGTAGCAAGCCAGCCCCTTCCTCCTCTTCCTGGGCTGGTCTCAGGGTTCACTCTAGGCCTCCCAGATATGAGGAACAGCAGGGAGTTCCTTCTCTCACAGCAACAGAGCTCCAAGTGAATAGGCCATGCCTCCAACGCTCCACCATTGGTCCACAGAACTCTTTTGGGAGGAAACAAAAACGTTAAATCGTGGCCCCCCGATCTGGGGGACGCACCAAACATTTAAAAGGCTCCTTTTTTTTTGTATTTTTTTTTGTGTTATTTTTATTTTTAAGTTTTTTTTTGGGCACAAAACTCATATTTTTTCTCCAGGTGCCCCCTAAAAAGGGGAGGGGGAAACTAAAAACACCGGCAATTAAAACAAATTAAACTTTAAAACATAAAATCTAATTAAAATTTGGTTGCCGGGCGTGATGATGCACTCCAGTCCCTCCGGTGCCCACATCTCGCGGAAGGCCGCGAGCGAACCGGTGGACATCGCGTGCTCCATCTCCAAGGACACCCTGGCGCGGATGTATGCGCGGAAGAGAGGCAGGCAGTCAGGTTGAACTACCCCCTCGACCGCCCGCTGCCTGGACCGGCTGATGGCACCCTTGGCCGTGCCCAGGAGCAGTCCTACGAGGAGGCCCTCGGACCTACCCGCTCCCCTCCGCACAGGGTGCCCAAAGATCAGGAGTGTGGGACTGAAGTGCAGCCAGAATTTCAGGAGCAGCCACTTTAAATAATAAAAGAGGGGCTGCAACCTCGTGCATTTAATAAAAACATGGAACACGGACTCTTCCAGACCGCAGAAATTGCAGGCGGCCTGGGAGCCCGTGAGCCAGCTTAAAAATTTATTTCACGGCACTGCTCCGTGCACCACCCTCCAGGCCAAGTCCCCGATAAATAGAGGGAGGACTCCCACGTAGAGTGCCCTCCATCGGAGACACCCGCCTCCTCCAGACGGCAAGATGGTACGCCATGGCGTGTCCGGACAGCAGGCGAGGATGGCAAAGTTGAGAGTGTGCAGGAGCAGCCCATACAGGAAACCCCTCCGCGCGGAACTGAAAGGCACGGAAGGGATTTCCTCGTGGCGGCTCAAGTTGTGAGGCGCCGGCTCCCGAGAGAGGTTCCGGGGTTAGGCGCCGATGAGGAATTCCGTCCGGACGGGGGTCAGTTCGGACGGGATTTCCCCACGTGCTTGAGCCTCCTCGATGCACCAAACGGATTCGGGGCCCAGAGCTGTTTTTAGCGACTCGATGGCATCGGCCGCGCGGCGGACGTTGGAAGAATTTAGGCGCCGCGCCAGCGTGTCTGACACCATCCAGCCCGCTCCTCCACCATCGAGCAGGTCCCTGACCCTGGTCACCTCACCAGCCACAGTCCTCTCGTCCGACCGCCACCTAAAACCTCGGTCGTGGAGGTACAGATTCCCAAGCAGCGGCTCCTGCAGGACAGCCGCCACTCCAGCCGGTGGAGAGCTGCGCTTGGTGGAGATTTTGTTCCAGACCCTGGTGAGTTCCTTGTAAAAGACAGGCAGCTCTTGGAAGGCGGTCCTGACAGCTGCGTGTCATAGTTGAGGCCGTGCTGATGGCGGAAGAAGTACGTCGCCAGAGCACGCCACCTGGGAGGGGGCTTGACGTAAAGGTATCTCTGCAGGGTCTGAAGATGGACAGTCATGAGCTGGGTGCTGACGCACACCAATGACTGACCGCTCTCCCCAAGCGGGAGACTCAAGACCGCGGCAGAGACCCAGATGTGGTCCAGCACAGCGCCAAGGCGAGCAGACATCGCCCTGGCGAAGATTTTGTAGTCCGTGCTGAGGAGGGAGATCGGGCGCCAGTTCTTAAGGAGGCGGAGATCATCCTTCTTAGGCAGCAGGACGATGACTGCCCTGCGCCAAGAGAGGGGCATCTCCCCGGTCGCCAGACTTTCCCCCAGGACCCGCGCGTAGTCACCCCCCAGGACGTCCCAGAATGCTCTGTGGAACTCCACGGTCAGCCCGTCCAGCCCCGGGGCTTTTCCCCTCGAGAGCCGGTCGAGGGCGCCGGTCAGCTCCGCCAGGCTTAGCGGAGCTTCCAGATTTTCGGCGCCCTCCGGGCTGACCTTCGGCAGGTCCTCCCACAAAACTCGACGCGCTTCCTCGCTGGACGGCTCCAGAGAGAACAGAGCCCCGTAATATTCACGGGCCCTGTTGTTGACGCCCTCCGGATCCGAGACGAGAGAGCCGTCATCGGCCAGCAGCATCAAGAGCTGCTTACGGACACTCTGTCTTTTTTCCAGCGAGTAGAAGAAGGGGGAGCCACGGTCCAGATCCCGCAGGAACCGGATCCGTGACCTCACGAACGCGCCTCGGGACCCGACGAGCTGCAGGTCCTTCAGCGCGGCCTTCTTTGCTGCGTACACCATCCGCAGGGCCGGGTCCTCGACGACTTGACCGAGACGGGACTCCAGGTCGAGCACCTCTTTTTCCAGGCGCCCGACCCTGGCCGCCCGCCTCTTGGTCGACCCCCTCGCGTACTCTTGACAGAAGACGCGGACGTGAGCCTTGCCCACGTCCCACCATAGCCTCAAGGAGGGGAAGCCCCCCTGCTTCCTTCTCCAGTCGGCCCAGAAACAATGGAACGAGTCCTGGAACCGCACGTCCTCCAGCAGCTAGTTGTTAAAATGCCAGTAAGCGGACCCCGTCCTCGCGCGGAGCGAAGCGAGCTCCGCCCACACCAGGTGGTGGTCCGAACACGGCACCGGCCGCATGGAGGCCGCCGGGACACAGGAAACATATGCCCGAGACACGTAAAGGCTGTCGACTCTGGACCATCCTACTCCAGGCCTCACCCAAGTAAAGGCGCTGGAGTCGGGATGAGATTTCGCCAGACGTCCACCAAGTCGAAGGACCCGACCGGGTCCCTCAACTTCTCCATCGCCGTCATGCTCTGCGGGGCACCGGAGCGGTCCCTCGCCTCGGGGGTGCAGTTAAAATCCCCCCCGAGGACAATGCAGTCGCCGACGTCGACGGAGCCAAGAAGAGCGGACACCTCTTCGAAGAAGCGCGATTGCTGCGGGCCGGGCTGAGGGGCGTACACGTTCACGAGATGGAGCGGCACGTCCCCCAGGCGAACCGTGACATGCAGCAAGCGGCCTGGCACGGGCTCCTCGACCCCCAAGATTTCCGGCTGAAAATGCGGGGCCAACAAGATGGCCACCCCACAAGAAGTGGCGGTGAGATGGCTCATGCGGACCTCTCCTTGCCATTCCAGGACCCACGTGGCTTCGTCTTCCGGAACGGTGTGGGTTTCTTGCAGGAAGCACACCACATATTTCCCCTCCCGCTGGAGCGAAAAATTGTTAAATCTACGGCGTGCCTCTCTGCCGCCATTGATGTTGAGGCTGGCTCTGGTTATCTTCATGACAAAAGCATAGTGCAACCTCTACCTAACCTATTGTGGTGGAGGGGAGGAGTGGAGTCGTTTGTTGACCTCCACTCCTTCAGCAGCCCAGCGAGGAACCCTTTGAGCCGGCGCAGCTCAAGGCCTTGCGCCTTTGATAAGGGCCCGCCCGCGGCCATGGTTTTAGCGGCGGCGCGGACAGACGCGACGAGCAGCCCCGGCTCGGACCATCTTTCCCGGGCCAGATGGGCTCGGTTGCGGCGACCCTGGCTCTGGACCAAAAAGTCCCGGAGTTCCTTTACAGGAATGAGGGGGGACTCAGCGGCGGGCACGAGGAGATCCACCACCTCACTGGTGATGGACTCGAGATCTTCTCCCGAGTCCCCCACCGAGTCCCCGTCCCCCTCCGGGAGGTCGCCGCCAGCAGCCGGCCCGTCGACCGCACGAGGTACAGCAAACGGCCCGGCCACTCCATCCGACCCTGGCTCTGCCCCGATCCCACCCCCAGGATCGTCGGCAGAGGAGTCCCCACTGGGCTCTTTTAAAAGTGGTGCTGGGTCAGGAAGCGACAGTGGAAGGGGTTCCTCCTCCGCCCCAGGAACCGGGGAACACGGAGAGACCTGGTCAAAGAAATGTTCCAGGTCCTCCAAGTACACCAGCTGCAAAGTAGGGGGCGAGGGTTGGTGTTCTTCCCCCTCCCCGCCGCCACCCCCCGGCCCAGCGTGTGGATGTTCTGTAAAATTATTAACATTTTCAGTTTCTGCCGAGTCGAGCAAATCCCGGGGGAAGTTGGTTAATAGCTGGGCGGGCTAATGTTCGGCCTTTTCGGCCCCGCCCGCCTCAGTCCCCGGGACGCTCGACCCGGCGGCTACGCATTCCTCCGCTGGCCCCACGCCCCCCACGACAGGCAGATCTTCCACGCCATCCCCGGGAGGCAGAGGCTGGGCAGCCTCGACTGTCTCACCCTCCCCGGGGACAGATTCCTCCTGCCTACGGCGCAGTTTGGGGGCGCTGGTAGAGGACGCGGGACACGCGGCGGGCACCGACTCCTCCGCGGAGGGATGTTGTTCTCCCTCCGCCTCATTGGAGCGGCGCCTCCTTTTGTTCCTGGGGGGGCGCGGAGGCAGGGAGACCTCCATGTCTGCCGAGGCCTCCCGCTCCACTCCCCCCTTTTTCTTTTCTTGCCCGCGCCCAAGCCCCTCTGTGATATTGGTCAAGAGCTTGGGCACGGGCTCAGGGCACCCCGCGCTCGCCGGTGACAGAGTTGGGCTGAGCGCAGTGATCAAATTGTCTGGCGAACTGAGGGGACCCGCCTCGAGATGTTTGGCCTTCCTCCGCGCCTTCTTTCCGATCGGACGCTCTCCCTCCCCCCCGCCAGAGGCCGTGAAAACAAAGGCCCCTGACGATGCCCGCGCACCTACGGCTCCCGGCACGCGGACGCAAATAGGGGGAGGGGTGGCGGCGGTGCCAGCCTTGGCCGCCTTCGGTGGTTTGGCGGCCTTGGAGGCGGGGCAGTTCTTGCGATCGTGCCCCACCTCCCTGCAGGCATGGCACCGCACGCCGTCCGACGTCCAGAAGACGCGGTAGGCAGTCCCCTCATGCACCACATTAAAACTTCCCTCCGTCGTCTCCTCCCGTGCCAGCCGGACAAAGAGCTGGCGGCGGAAGGAGAACATGTGGTGCAGGCTGTTCTCCCTGAGGCCGAGCGGTATGGGGTTGATCCCCGACCTTACCTCCCCCAGTTGGTGTAGGTGAGGGAGGAGGAGCTCAGCGGGAACAAAGGGCGGGACGTTAGAAATGATGACCCTCTGCGCGGTGGCCTCGAGAGGGTCCACCGGCAGGAACATCCCGCCCACCGTGAGCCCCTTTTTGAGGGCCAAGGACACCGCTCGCTCCGACCCCAGGAAGAATACAGCCTTCCCAGACACCTTGGAGGCCGCGACAATGGCCGAGGGGCCGACTACCCCAGCCATTGCCCGCACGCACTCCTCGATGCTCATTGTGGGGTGAGTGTTTGGATATCTGAACGGAATATATGGAATTATGGACAGTAAAGTAAACGGGATATATGAAAATGTTAAAGCCATGGAAGAATAGCTGGGAGAATGTCAGATTGCAAATAGTGCAACATCAGCATAGCTAACAGTCTGTCTCAAGGTTTCAAGTCACTACTCCTGCCAATCACATTTAATAGTCACACCATTAGATTGAAACATTTAGAGGCAATACTTGAGCTTTCAAGAAGAACATCTCATATAGATTGACTAATGAGTGGCTGAGTTAGACTGTCAATCTAATTGTATTTTGTTATCTGATTTCAAAACTGTATAACTGTTAACGCTTTACGATGTAACTTCACCTATCCGTAGGGAGTATGTACGCTCTATCCAGAGAGTATATCTTCTGTCTGATAGGTCTTACTGGCCGGTAATAAAGATTGCTTTGTTCAAAGCACAAGAGGTATTCGACTCAGTAATTTTACTGAACCAGATTGAGGTAAAAGAATCCGGGAATTAACATTTAGTGTCAGAAGTGGGATCTCAACGGACGACTGCCGAAAACTTGCGAATTAAGAGCCAGACTAGCCTTGGATGAGACGAGGGGAAAGTGGCCACTGGAGTGAGTATGATTTCAATACTGCTCCAGTTTCCCCCGGTTTCAAAAGTCTGAGGAAAGTTTAGCCACTCGCTGGTTCTCGGGTAGTGTCTGAACGAGATCCAGGACAATCTGGTGAATACCTTTCAAACTTAGAATAGGGATAGAGATAGGGAAATTGCGCTATGACGCAAACCAAGCGGCGACTTGGAAAGATAGTTAGAGCTAGATAGGGATGGATGATCAATCATGGATCAAAAAAAAAATTAATAGGAAAGAAAAGTGACTCTTGTGAATGTCTGTTTAAATGAGAAATGCTTCTGTGATTTTTACTGTAAAAAAAAAAGCCGGGGAGTTGTGGTTTGTTTTATCTCAAACAGAATGAAAGTTTGTTTTAACCCTTCGTAGTGTTGTCCTGTATGTGGGAAGTTTAAGAGTGTGAACCTTATTGAATTGCGTATATTCGGATGATAAGTTACGGAGCCAGGAAATGCACAAAGGATAGGTTTGTTAAAAAAAAAGAAAAAATTACATGGTCCCGGTGGTTAAAAAAAAAGAGAAAAACTTGTTGAAAGAAAACATTCAGAGAAGGCACAGCAAAACAACTGAGATGGATTCAAAAGGATTTAAAAAAAAATTATATTAAATAACACGACCTTGAGGCTGGAACAATTGAGATAATGAAAAGCAGTCCACAGCCTACGTGCCAGACTTCTCTCTAGTTATACAAAAAAAAGTAACGTACTAAATACGTGCTAAAAAAAAATGTTCTGAGATTTTAAATTATGAAAAAAATTCCACTGCAGTAAAAAAAAATCACTCCTGTCCAATTGGCAGAAAAACTCCATTAAATTAGAGCTTTCATTGACTGATTGGATTTAAACTGCGCAGTAACGCGAAAGGATAGGGAAATTTGGAAACTGAAAGAAATTAATTGAGGCTCATAAGAAATCAAAATTAGAAAATTAGGCTCACAGGGAATAAAATGGGGATTTAAATAGAGGATAGGTGTTCAACTCAGGTACGACGTCGACCTTGTATATCACTTGGCCCGTCTCGGCTCTGATTGAATTTTTAAAAAAAACCCCCGCAGCAACTCGGAAGGTAGGACTGACGCGAACGCGCAGCGGCGCAGACGCACAAACAACGCGAGACGCGCAGTGGCGCGAGCGTGCGGCCGAGAGGAGAAGAGCCGAAGCTAACGCACAGGGAAGCGAACGCGCAGGAAAGCGAACGCGCAGTGACGTAGACGCGCAGTACGTAAACGCGCAGTGAGTAAACGCGCAGTGACGCCGACACGTAGTGACGCAGAGGCGCAGCAACGCGAATCGCGAAAGTCAGTGCTAATGTCAGTAAGTCTTTGTAAGTCTTAAGTGTTTAGAGTTTTAAGTAAAGTTTTAAGTATCCTAAATCGCGCGGCGACGTGAACTGCGCGGCGACGTGGGTAAGTGTTAGAAGTCTTTGTCTATTTTGTATTGAAATCGCGCGGCGACGCGGATAAGTGTTAGAAGTCCTTGTTTATCTTTTAAAGTTTTAAGTATCTTAACTCGCGCGGCAACGCGAGCCACGGGTCGATGCGGATTGCGTGGCGATGTGAACTGCGAGGCAACGCAGATTGCGCGGCGACGTGAACTGCGAGGCGACATGGGAGTTTTAAGTATCGCGCGGCGACGCAAACCGCGCGGCGACGCGGGTAAGTGTTAGCATTAGTAAAGTTTGTTTATTTGGAGTTAGTTAAAGTCAGTGTTAGTTTCTGTAACGTCTGTGTCTATTTTTAAGTTTGTTTAAATTGCACGACGACACAAACGCGTAACGACACAGTAATACGAGGAGCAGCGTGAAAATGGGTAATCAGTTAGATAAAACCACGGATGTGGATAGTCCGCTACAAAAGTTATGTGAGGAATTCCCTAAAAGAGCTGAAGACTTCAGAAAATTATCAGGAGCCCTGAACAAATTATTAGGGGATGACCAGTGGCCTCTAGGTGGCACTAGAAGCGTAGAGGTAGCAAAAGAAGCACAGGGATTAATTTGGAGAAGGGGATGAGGAAAAGGGGATAAAAATGTAATTGCAACCTGGCGACATTATTGTCAGAAATTAAAAGATGCATCACTTCTGTCAAGTTGGCAAACAAATGCTATTAAATTAGGACTTTCATTGACAGAGGGAACACATGTTAAAACTGTAGACGTCTTAAAGAAAGAATGTGCGCACAAAAAAAAAACTTGCTAAGAGATCCTCTGGGACCTCTGAGAAAGGTATTGATCAACTACGAGTTAAAATGGCTGGCTTTGTGTTAACCGAGGCTGATGATGAAATTGATGAGTGGCCACTGACTCAGCGCCCAACGGCGCCTCCCGCACCCCCTGGCCTCTTGCTCCAGTCCTCTTCCCAACACCCTCCACCTAACACTCCGGTAAAAAGAGGAGTTAAAAATAACCCCATACCACCAAAGCAACAAACCCGAACTGACTCCTCATCCTCTGATAGCGATTCGGATCCCCAGTTTACAAGCAATATAGCCGAAAGGACCAGATCTCACACTCGAAAGGGCAGAACTATATCTCGACATCACAAACAGTCCCGTAAATCTTCTAGTCAATCTACCAGTCCAAGTTGTGAAAGACATAGCAAACACGCCCGCCGATCGAGACGCAGAACTGTTAAGCAGTCAGACAGCTCTGAAACATCCTCCGGCCGAGGAATGATTTCCAAGATCCCAAAGTCCCGACACCAATTCCCTGTCAGACCAATGCCAAACCCTGATGCACAACAAGCTGCAGACCACCTCTCTATAGATGTCTGTGATCTTCAAACAACTATTTGATTGCTCACGCTATCCGGACAGATGGAGAGGACAGTTAGATATTATTGGCAGGAAAAGAAAGGGGAGGGGGGAGGTGCGCCCCCAACCCGGGTCAAGACTGAATACATGACTAGAAAGGAAGAGCCATCTCGGGAGGAAGGATCAATAGAACCGTAGTGTTGTATACAGGATTGGATGGATAAGCAAGGATACGGTTATACTAAACAACCAAATGGGCCGAGCCCTGCTAATAAACCTCTCTATTGTCCCCGGCATGGTATGGGAAGAGGCCGGGACTGGGTAAGAGGAATTGATTGTTTTAATTGTGGGCAGGAAGGACATTGGAATAAAAATTGTCCCTACCGTCAGCATGGAAAAGGAAGAGGAGGAAGAGGAGGGGGGCAAGGGGGGAAGAGGAGGATCTTACACTAACTTCTCCCAGAAACAACCCCTTTGGTCAATTGTCCCCCGATTGACTACGCAGCTTGATTGTGCAGGGATCCTCCCCAGACGACGAACCCATTCTGAATGAGTGGCAACCCTTTTTGATAGATACGGGAGCCTTCATGTCTTCTGTACAATCAAAGCTTAAACTCCCTGCCTCTACTGAAACACAGGAACTTTCAGGATTCTTGGGACAAATCTCGACATTCCCGGTGTCAGAACTAGTTAAAGTGGGTTACCAAGAAGAATTGGTAGAACATCGATTTGTCATCACTACCAATCTGGACTGTAACTTGATGGCTAGAGACCTCCTTTGCAAATTCCAGTTGCATTTGGAGTGTGGAGATGATGGGATTATTGTAAAACAGGAAACCCTTAAGCGGCAGTATTATACCACTAGAACCCCTCAGTGGTGGTCTCTGGACCTGCCGTAGGCACCCTATCACGTGACCCTAGCATACGATCCCAATGGAAAGAATCAGGACCTGCAGAACTTTTATCAGGATCACGAAGGGGAAGTGAAGGGAATTCTATTAAGGGCTAGAGTGACTGAACTGGAAAGAGAGGCAGATTTTGTGGAAGTGGATAAGAATCTGTGGAAACAGCCCCTAACAATAGCACCGCATATTGCTCGTGAAGTATTAGCCCCTCACCATGCTAAAGATTTGGGAGTTATGGTACGCAAGGCCATAGATGATATTGGAACAGGTAGCTAACCGCACTGCTGAGGCTCTGGAGGGCATCACAGCTGAAATGGTAGCGATAAGGACCGTAGCATTACAAAACCGAATGGCCCTCGATTACTGTTAGCTGAGAAAGGGGGAACGTGTGCCCTGATAGGATCTGAATGTTGCACTTACATTCCTGATAGTTCAGAAAACATAACCCACCTTGCCGATCACATAAGGAGGGAGGTGAAGAAGTTATCCACACCAGCAAAGGAACTTAGCAGGTTTGATTGGTTTCTGGGTGGATCTTGGAGATCCTATCTAATAATAATTACCTGCTGTTTGATTGTTGGTTGCCTTAACCTCTGCTGTAAAGTAATGATGACAAGATTAGCAGACCCTCTTGTGGTCAAGGGTTCCCGGGTTATGATCCAACAAACTAGAGAACTACGCAACAATGCAATACTCCTAGAATGATCCTAAATGTTATCATAGAATGATAAAAGGAGGGATGTGGATATCTGAATGGAATATATGGAATTAAGGACAGTAAAGTAAACGGAATATATGAAAATGTATAAGCCATGGAAGAATAGCTGGGAGAATGTCAGATTGCAAATAGTGCAACATCAGCATAGCTAACAGTCTGTCTCAAGGTTTCAAGTCACTACTCCTGCCAATAACATCTAATAGTCACACCATTAGATTGAAACATTTAGAGGCAATACTTGAGCTTTCAAGAAGAACATCTCATATAGATTGACTAATGAGTGGCTGAGTTAGACTGTCAATCCATTTGTATTTTGTTATCTGATTTCTAAACTGTATAACTGTTAACGCTTTACGATGTAACTTCACCTATCCGTAGGGAGTGTGTACGCTCTATCCAGAGAGTATATCTTCTGTCTGATAGGTCTTACTGGCCGATAATAAAGATTGCTTTGTTCAAAGCACAAGAGGTATTCGACTCAGTAATTTTACTGAACCAGATTGAGGTAAAAGAATCCGGGAATTTACAAGTGTAGCTCTTGACCCCGTGTTTTCTTGTTATAAGTCTAAATGGTGGCAAGGCAGCAGGAGGCGCAGGAGGCGCCGTGGATGTGGACGCCGCCTGCGCGTACGTCTTTGCTGGCCCTGCCACCGGTGTGGATGGGGTCGCCATCACGGGGTCCCTTTAAGGGCTACACCCACCCCAAAATCACAGGCCTTAATGGTCTTTAATGGCCTCGTTGGTGTTTTGAGCAGAGGGAGCTCTTAATGGGGCACACCTCTCCCCTAGTTAACGAATGGGGAGGGGCCTTGCTCCCTCTACTCAGTTGTCTGAATTAACTTTAATTTAAGGAGGAAAGGAGCTCCCAGAGAGAGAGGGGAGAGACAGAGAGAGTGACAGAGTGAGAGAGAGGGGGGTAGGAAAGAGGGAAGCTGCGAGGGCAGGTCTCCCCTCACAGCGATGGGTGGGCGTTTTTCTGGGGTGCACTCCCCAGATGATGGAAAAAAACAAGACACAGTCCTTGTCGATGGTGGGGGGAGAAGATGTCTTCACCTGCGGCAGCTGGAGGCACCTAGGCACACGCTCCCCAACGATGTTAAATAGGGTGATTAGTAATACTTCAGCCAGGTAGCTCCAGCTATCCCAGGCTAGGCAATAGGAGGGGTGCTTCAATGGTGTGTGGGGCCTAGCTGTAAGCAAGACCCCCACACACACTTCCACACACACACACCCCCCACGATGTTCCGGCCCTCGAGATGGTCTTCTTTCCTCCCCCCACCGATACAACAAAGTCTTTCGGGGAATGCACCAAAACACACCCACCTGTCAAAGATTGTAGAAATGGCTCTCCCTCCTTCCACACTGGATGGTGTTTTCTCAGGTTGTTGTTCTTTTCCCCCTCTCTCCAACTCTCTGTAGCAGTAATAAGTTGATAAATTTTCTGCTCTCCTCCTCTCCCTCTGGACGTTGAATTGTAGTAAGCCAGCCCCTTCCTCCTCTTCCTGGGCTGGTCTCAGGGTTCACTCTAGGCCTTCCAGGCAGGAGCAACAGCAGCAAGCTCCTTCTCTCACTGCTCCAGGCTCCAAGTGCATAGGCCACGCCTCCAAAGCTCCACCATTGGTCCACAGATCCCCGAAAGTAGCAGGCCAGGTGGATAAGGTGGTTCAGAAGGCATATGGAATGCTTGCCTCTATTGGCCGAGGCAGAGAATGCAAGAGCAGGGAAGTTATGCTTAAATTGTATAATACTCTGGTTCGGCCACAGCTGGAGTACTGCAGCAGTTCTGGTTGCCGTATTATAGGAAGGACGTGATTGAACTGGAGAGGGTGCAGAGGAGATTTATGAGGATGCTGTCTGGAATGGAGAATCTTAGCTACGAGGACTGATTGGATAGGACTGATTGGATAGGATCAACCGGGACCCTTTCGTGAAGAAAATCCTGCTTGGAACATGTCATGTATTCAACCCTCTGCCTGAAGTTCCTGAGGGGACTGAAGGAGGCGAGTGAACCGCTGCGCTCAGTGCTGACTTGGGAGCCACTGTTCACCCTACCGTTGCAGAGATGACGCACTATCACAGTGCAGATGTACAACACCCACATCCCAGTCATTGATGTGCTGACTTTCCCGCCAGGTATGTCGATGGGGCAGGAAACAGCAGCGACCTGAAAGACTTGCACGGGATATGGACCAGCAAGCACCAGATCCAGGTCACCATGAAGGTGGACACCAGCGGAACCATCCTGCACCCCCCCTCCAGCTTTGCCATCGGAGGAAGTCGGGGCTACATGGTGTACGCTGGCCAGCCCAATGTGTGCCGGACCTGCGGGAAGGCAGGCCATGTGACGGCAAGCTGCAAAACTGTCATCTGCCAAAACTACAAGAACGAAGGCCACCAGACAAAGGACTGTAAGGAGACCAAGTGCTGCAACCTCTGTGGTCTGGCTGGGCACCTTTACAAAAACTGCCCCAAATGCAACTTCAGCTATGCGCAGGCAGCAAAGAACATTACACCAGAGGAGGAGGAAGCTGAGGAACACAACGCTCCAGAGGAGACCCACACCCTCCCCCCGACCAACGCCCTGGGCAAAGAAGCAACCGCCCTCGTGGACTCGGAACAAGTCGGTGAGGAAGAGAAGCCTGCCATGGCGAGCTGCGAGACACCAGCAGCCAGCAGCGAAGCTCTCCCCCATCGCACCGAGTCCAGGAACGAGGAGACAGCGGACGATGAAGCGGGATGGGAGACCGTCAAGAAAAAGGCCCGCAAGCGAAAGGAGAACAGGCGAGCAAGGGCCCCTGCGGGAACGACAGGGAAGAGGCGGCTAACGTCCACGACAGACAGCAGCGACGGCAGCTCGTCTGATGAGGAAAGGCGAGACAAAGCCCCTCAATACCGCCACCAAAACAAGAGTCAATACGCCAACCCACAGCCACAGGCGACCGGGAGCAGCGAAGTGACCGGCACAGCCTCGCTCCGGGAACCCGGGAGCAGCGAAGCGCTCAGTGCACACGAGCTCCGGAACACCGGGAGCGAAGAAGCGACCAATGCAGACCAGCTCCGGGACAACGGGAGCAGCGAAGTGCCCAGCACACCCCACCTCCGGAATACCGGGAGCGACACAGCGATCGAAGCACACCAGCTCGAGATCGCTGCGACTGATGAAAAGAGGGAACCACCAACACCAGGCGAGGACAGTGCAGAGGACACATCGGACTTTCTGACAACACGACACCAGTCCCCTGGTCGAAACACTCCCACGGCAGAGGACGACCAGTATGCCAGCCCAGGTGAAGGAGACTTTTACAGTGAAAATCTATGTATGCAGGAACCGGCCACTGGGCAGGTCTCCAACGTAAAGGACAGTTTATTTAAAATGTAAACGTTTTGAACTGCAACCTGTAACTTAAACATGGATTTAAAAATAGCATCTATTGACGTGCGTAGCGTAAAATCCACTACGCGATGTGTTTCCACCTTGGGGTACCTCGCCAAGGTCAAAGCGGACCTGCTGTTCTTGCAGGAGTGCGGTCTGCCGCACTTCAGCAGTTACCGGCAGTGGTCACAATGGTGGGCCCATGGACCATCCATATGGTCAGGAGGCAACGACAGCCGGCCTTCCGGCCTGGGCATTCTGCTGTGGGGAGGCCACTTCACCATCACTGAAGTTAAGGAGGTGGTGGGCGGCCGCCTCCTTGTAGCAGACGTAATGTACAAAAATTCCCCTCTAAGGCTAATTAATGTGTATGCCTCACCTCTCAGAAGCGAGCGGCTGGCCCTCTTCCAGCAGCTCCCACTGCTGCTGGCAACGTCCAGGCCGGTCATTCTGGGCGGTGACTTCAACTGCATCATCGATGCGGCTGGACGATCCAGCAGAGCCGACAGCAAGCTGGGCACCACGTCCAGACTCCTGATGGACGCGGTAAAAGATGCCAAGCTGTGCGACGTCTTCAGCAACCCTGCAGACGGAGCACCGCTCAGATACACCTGGTCGAGACCAGACGGGTCCGTCCGTTCCAGAATAGACTTCCTGTTTGTGTCCCACACGCTCAAGGTCAGATCCACCGACGTCACGCCGGTGTTCTTCTCTGACCACTGCCTCCTACTGGCCGACTGTCGCCCACAGGAAAACCAGAAAGTTGGCAGAGGGATATGGAAGCTGAACGTGAAACTGTTGACTCCGGAAAACGTTGAGGAACTCAGGAGGGATTACAAAGGTTGGAGAACCGTAAAACCCCTCTGCGATTCCCCGATGCACTGGTGGGAAACAATCAAGACAAACATCAAGAGGTTCTTCATCCTCAAAGGTGTTCAGGAGGCGAGAGGGAGACAGAGGGAATTGTCCCAACTCCAGAAGAGCATGCAAAACCTGCTCCTGCTGCAGTCGATGGGGGTCGATGTCACGGAGGAACTCGAAGAGGTGAAGGGTCAGCAAGCCTCGCTCTTTACCTCAGAGTCCTCTAAGATCATCTTCCTCTCCAGAGCCTGCTCCGTCGAGCAGGATGAGACGTGTTCGCGCTTCTTCTTCCAAAAGGTAACAGGGGGAGTTCTGTGATCACCAGCCTAAAGGAAGAAGACGGTTCTGTGACGTCTTCGCAGCCTGACATGCTGAGGATCAGCAAATCCTTCTATGCCAGGCTGTATGACGTCAAGCCCACAGACCACGCGGCCTCCCAGTCATTCCTGTCGTCTATTTCGGAGGTCCTAAACGACAGTGAGCAGGAGAGTCTGGACCACTCGCTAACCCTGGACAAGATGACAAAGACCGTCCGGTCCCTTGCGACGATTAAAACTCCCGGAAGCGACGGCTTACCGGTCGAGTTGTATTCGCTCTGTGGGACTGGATGGGCCCAGACCTGCTGGAAGTGTACGGGGGTATGCTTCTGGCTGGTAGTATGTCAGAATCAATGAGGAAAGGCATCATCACCCTCATCTACAAGCAGAAGGGGGAGAGGGAGGAAATCAAAAGCTGGCGGCCCATTTCGCTGCTCAATGTGGACTACAAGATCCTGTCAAAGGTCATCGCCAACAGGGTCAAGCCTGCTCTTGAGCTGGTGATTCACCCGGACCAGACCTGCGCTGTCCCCGGCAGGAAGATCTCTGATAGCCTGGCGCTACTCAGGAATACGATCGCCTACGTGCGGGACAGTGGGGTGGACACCTGCTTAATCAGCTTAGACCAGGAGAAGGCCTTTGACAGGATATCGCACACGTACCTGATGGACGTGCTCTCCAAAATGGGGTTTGTGGTGGGTATCCACAATTGGATCCAACTGCTCTACAGAGACATCAGTCGTGCAGTTCTAATCAACGGGTGGGAAACTGAAAGCTTTTTGGTCAGATCTGGAGTCAGGCAAGGCTGTCCTCTCTCGTCTCTCTTGTTTGTGTGTTGTATCGAGTCCTTTGCCGGGTCCATCTGGAAGGATGCGGGCATTAGAGGGGTGACGATCCCAGGCAGCAGAGGCGCTCAGGTCAAGACCTCCCTGTACATGGACGACGTAGCCATCTTTTGCTCGGATCCGCAGATTGCTCACAATCTGCGACCAGTTTGAACTTGCCTCGGGTGCAAAGGTCAATCGCAGCAAGAGCAAGGCCATGCTCTTTGGCAACTGGGCCGACGGATCCTTTATTCCCTTCACCGTTAAGCCAGATTACCTGAAGGTGTTGGGAATATGGTTCGGAGTGGACGGGGCGTGCGCCAAAAACTGGGAAGAGCGTATCGCCAAAGTGAAGCGAAAACTGGGATGGTGGAAGCTACACTTCCTCTCCATGGCAGGAAAGAACCTGGTCATCAGGAGTGAGGTACTCTCGGGGTTGCTGCACGTGGCACAGGTCTGGCCCATCTCTCGCTCCTATGCCGCGGTAGTCACCCGGGCCGTCTTCCACTTTGTCTGGAGGTCCAAAATGGAACGTGTCCACAGAGACACAATGTACAAATCTCTGGACAGTGGAGGAAAGGATGTTCCGAACGTGGCCCTCATCCTGATGGCCACCTTTGTGTGCGGCTGCATCAAGCTGTGCACAGACCCCCGGTACGCAAACACCAAGTGTCACTACGTGCTGAGGTTCTACCTGTCCCCGGTGTTGCGAAGGATGGGCCTGGCCACACTGCCGCGAAACGCCCCCACCAGCTGGACCATGCCTGTCCACCTGTCCTTCATGGAAAAGTTTTTCACCAAAAAAAACCTTTGACCACAAAGCCATAAAACAGTGGTCAGCACGTAAAGTCCTGGACGCCCTACAAAAGAAGGAGAGGGTGGACCCTGTCGGGTGGCTCCCTGAGCAGACTGTCGAACTCGTTTGGCAGATCATCTCATCGCCAGAGCTTTCACACAAGCACCAAGATGTAGCTTGGTTGGCGGTGAGGAGGGTCCTACCCGTCAGAGCGTTCATGCACAGCCAGCGTCTCAGCAACACGGCACGGTGCCCCCGAGTCGGCTGCGGGGCGGACGAGACTGTCACCCACCTACTTCAGGATTGCGCCTTTGCGACGCAGGTCTGGAAAGAGATGCAGTGGTTGCTGTCGAGGTTCATCCCGAGCAGCTCCGTAACACAGGACTCTGTGCTCTACGGGCTGTTCCCAGGGACACACACCGAGACTGACATCACCTGCTGCTGGAGGGCCATCAACTCGGTCAAAGACGCTCTTTGGTCTTGCCGAAACTTGCTGGTTTTCCAGAGCAAGGAGATGTCCACGTCTGCGTGTTGCAGACTGGCGCAATCCAAGATCCAGGACTACGTGCTGAGGGACGCACTAAAAATTGGTGCAGTCGCCGCAAAGGGAAGGGCCACAGTTTAAAGCCCTTCCGCCACGGTAAACCCAGGGGATGGAATCTGTATAAAACTCCCCTCGGGCTGCAATGGTAAACCTTTTGTCTACATAGAGCACCATGATCTGCAAACACCTGTGTAGTGCCATGTATAATGCAAGTTCTGTTGCGTAATGCATGTTGGAAACAAATGTAACTGTACCCTCACTGTGTACCGTACGGTGACACATGTAATGTAACTTGATGAACGGACCACAATGTATCCTGGATTGTATGAATCGTAGCTTGAAATGTAAAGTAAAGAAATGTATTGAACGGAACTGCAGTCAGCATCCAAATGTAATGTATGGAATTGCTGACCGCATCCAAATGTACTGAACTGCTTTCGAATGTATTGTGCAAATTTTTATATGAATAAATTATATTTTGAAATTAAAAAAAAAAGATTGGATCGGCTGGGTTTGTTTAGCAAGGGCCTTTTTCCATTGGTGGAGGGTCTATTACGAGGGGGCATAGTTTTCAGGTGGTTGGTGGAAGGTTTAGAGGGGATTTGACGGGGGCTTCTTCAAGCAGAGAGTTGTGGGGTTCTGGAACTCGCTGCCTGGAAGGGTGGTGGGTGCAAAAACCCTCACCATATTTGAAAGGATGGGCACTTAATGTGCCGTAATCTGCAGGGTTGCGGACCTAGAGCTGTTATTTGGGATTAGACTGGATAACCTCTTGTTGGTTGGCGCAGATATGATGGTAAGTACTGCAGGAATCGAATTCGGCCAGGGTGATCTCCTGGACTAGTTTCAATCGCCTGGATGGGTCGGAGAGGAATTTTCCCAGATTCTTTTCCCCAATTGGCCTGGGTTTTATCTGGTTTTTGCCTCTCCCAGGAGATTGCATGACTCCGGTTGGGGTGGAGTGCAGAATATTTCAGTGTAAGGGGTGTCGCAGTTGTGTGTGGCAGACTGGTTGGGCTGGGTGCTCTTTACCTTTCTACCATTGTTCATTGTTCATAGGTTTATTATATGTAACCTTCAGTGCTGCTGACCGAGGGCCATGTGGCTGTTTGTCGGCCGGCGCGGACACGATGGGCCGAAATGGCCTCCTTCTGCGCTGTAAATTTCTGTTTTTTGGTGTACTCCAGAGGTAATGGTGCAGGAGTGGGAAGAGAAGCCATTGCAGGAGGTTCTCTATCTACATCTGGACAATTAGGAATTAAACCAGGTGAGGGCAGTCCTGCCCAGCTGGACGATGGAGCAGAGGCATTGGAGGAGGATGGTGTCAGCTGTGGCTCAGTGGGCAGCACACTCACCTGTGAGTCAGAAAGTTGTGGGTTCAAGTCCCACTCCAGAGACTTGACCACAAAAAATCTAGGCTGACAATCCAGTGCAGTACTGAGGGAGCGCTGCACTGTCAGAGGTGCCGTCTTTTGGATGAGATGTTAAACTGAGGCCCCATCTGCCCTCTCAAGTGGAGGTAAAAGATCCCATTGCACTATTTTGAAGAAGAGTAGGGGAGTTATCTCCGGTGTCCTGGACAATATTTATCCTTCAATCAACATCACAAAAAAACAGATTATCAGGTCATTATCACATTGCTGTTTGTGGGAGCTTGCTTTTATGCGAATTGGCTGCCGCATTTCCCACATTACAACAGTGACTACACTCAAAAAAAAACGTCATTAGCAATAAAGCACATTGAGATGTCCGATGGTTGTGAAAGGCGCTATATAAATTCAAGTGTTTTTAAACTGTGGCAGAGGGGTCGAGAATGATGAGAAGGGCTAGTTCACCCGGTCACAGTCACATAGGATGTCATTTGTGACTTTGATAAGGATTGTTTCAGTGATATGGTGGGCCGAAAACCTGATTGGAGGGGTTCAAACATAGAATTGCAGGGAAGCTAGGCATGGATTTGGGAAGTGACAAGACGTTCAACACGTTTGGGGAGGAAAGCGAGATTGCAAAGCCAGAGAGGTCAATGATGAGGTTTTTTCGAGGAGAGGGGTGATGATGGCAGATTTGAAAGGGAGGGGATAGTATCTGAGGAGAGAGAATCGTCAACAATATCGGATAACATTGGTACCAGGAAAGGAAGTTGGGTGCTCAACAGTTTGCTTTTCAGTTCAAGTACAATTCGGTCCAATACGGGATACATTGTGGTACATTCAACAAATGACATTACATGTGTCACTACACAGTACACGGAATGGGTGACGGTACATTTACATTTTTCTTTTCAACGTGCATTACGAAACAGACCTTGCATTGTACATGGCACTACATAGGTGTTTACTGATCATGGTGCTCCATGTTCACAAAAAAGAAGTTACAAGTACGGCCCGAGGGGGGTTTGTACTGATTCCTGCCCCCAGGTTTACCGTGGCAGAAGGGCTTTAAACTGTGGCCCTTCCCCACCGTGCCTTTGCGGCGACTGCACCAATTTTTAGTGCGTCCCTCAGCACGTATTCCTGGATCTTGGATTGCGCCAGTCTGCAACACGCAGACGTGGACATCTCCTTGCTCTGGAAGACCAGCAAGTTTCGGCAAGACCAAAGAGCATCTTTGACCGAGTTGATGGCCCTCCAGCAGCAGGTGATGTCAGTCTCGGTGTGTGTCCCTGGGAACAGCCCGTAGAGCACAGAGTCCTGTGTTACGGAGCTGCTCGGGATGAACCTCGACAGCAACCACTGCATCTCTTTCCAAACCTGCCTTGCGAAGGCGCAATCCTGAAGGAGTTGGGTGACAGTCTCGTCCGCCCCGCAGCTGACTCGGGGGCACCGTGCCGTGCTGCTGAGATGTCGGCTGTGCATGAACGCTCTGACGGGTAAGGCCCTCCTCACTGCCAACCAAGCTACGTCTTGGTGCTTGTGTGACAGCTCTGGCGATGAGACGTTCTGCCAAACGAGTTCGACAATCCGCTCAGGGAACCAGCCTGGAGAAAGTTGTGAGGTCAAGGCTGGGCAGGGGGAACATTGTGGAAGTTTGGGTTGAGGTAAGGAGGGAAGAGGTAGATACAGCTAATAAGATGATCTCAGTCCATGAGTTCCTCACACTTGTTGGAGGGGAGGGTGGTGGTGAAAGGGCTGAGGTGTTTTAGAAGATAGGTGGTAATGGAGAACCTAAGAACATCAGAACATAAGAATTAGGAACAGGAGTAGGCCATCTAGCCCCTCGAGCCTGCTCCGCCATTCAATAAGATCATGGCTGATCTGGTCGTGGACTCAGCTCCACTTACCCGCCCTCTCCCCGTAACCCTTAATTCCCTTATTGCTTAAAAATCTATCTATCTTTGACTTGAAAAGATTCAATGAGCCAGCCTCAACTGCTTCCTTGGGCAGAGAATTCCACAGATTCACAACCCTCTGGGAGAAGAAATTCTTTCTCAACTCGGTTTTAAATTGGCCGTTCCGTATTTTGAGGCTGTGCCCCCTAATTCTAGTCTCCCCCACCAATGGAAACAACCTCTCTGCCTCTATCTTGTCTATCCCTTTCATGATTTTAAATGTTTCTAGAAGATCACCCCTCATCCTTCTGAACTCTAAGTAGTAAAGACCCAGTCTACTCAATCTATCATCATAAGGTAACCCCCTCACTTCTCGAATCAGCCGAGTGAATCATCTCTGTACCCCTTCCAAAGCTAGTATATCCTTCCTTAAGTAAGGTGACCAAAACTGCATGCAGTACTCCAGGTGCGGCCTTACCAATACCTGAGACAGTTGCAGCAACACCTCCCTGCTTTTGTACTCCATCCTTTTCGTAATGAAGGCCAACATTCCATTTGCCTTCCTGATTACCTGCTGCACCTGCAAACTAACCTTTTGGGATTCATGCACAAGGACCCCCAGATCCCTCTGCACCACAGCATGTTGTAATTTCTCCCCATTCAAATAATATTCCCTTTTACTGTTTTTTTCCCCAAGGTGGATGACCTCACACTTTCCGACATTGTATTCCATCTGCCAAACCTTAGCCCATTCGCTTAACCTATCCAAATCTCCTCGCAGCCTCTCTGAGTCCTCTACACAACCCGCTTTCCCACTAATCTTAGTGTCATCTGCAAATTTTGTTGCACTACACTCTGTCCCCTCTTCTAGGTCATTCTATGTATATTGTAAACAGTTGTGGTCCCAGTACTGATCCCTGTGGCACACCACTAACCACTGATTTCCAACCGGAAAAGGACCCATTTATCCCGACTCTCTGCTTTCTGTTCGCCAGCCAATTCTCTATCCATGCTAATACATTTCCTCTGACTCCGCGTACCTTTATCTTCTGCAGTAACCTTTTGCGTGGCACCTTATCGAATGCCTTTTGGAAATCTAAATACACCACATCCATTGGTACATCTCTATCCACCATGCTCGTTATATCCTCAAAGAATTCCAGTAAGTTAGTTAAACATGATTTCCCTTTCATGAATCCATGCTGCGTCTGCTTGATTGCACTATTCCTATCCAGATGTCCCGCTATTTCTTCCTTAATGATAGTTTCAAGCATTTTCCCCACTACAGATGTTAAACTAACCGGCCTATAGTTACCTGCCTTTTGCCTGCCCCCTTTTTTAAACAGAGGCATTACATTAGCTGCTCTCCAATCTGCTGGTACCTCCCCAGAGTCCAGAGAATTTTGGTCGAAGAGAAGCTGGGGTTTAACTTTGCACTCCAGGATGATTCTGGGGTAGTGACCAGTTTGGGCACAGGAGAGCAGGACCCAATAGTGCTTTATGTGGCCAGAGCAGGCGATAAATGGCTAAACCAGTTGTGCACCATAAACAGTCAAGTCTGCATCTCTTGGATTTAAGGGAGCGAAGATGAGGGCCGTAACTGGGGGAATGTCCAGGGTGAGAGAGAGTAATGGTTTTAATGGGGACAAGGGCAGCAAAGGTGAGGGTGGGATTAGATATTTTGTGGATTAGAATGGAGGGCCAATGGCTAGACAGTTGGGAATTTGATCGTGCATTGTAAATGACGGGGAGAATTTTTTTCAGGAGTGGACACAGAAGGAAGTGGGGGGTGGGAAGGGGGATGTGAGTGGAGAGTGATACAAGGGAGTGATCAGAGATGGTCTCCAACAGCAGTGGCTCACTGATGACCAACAGGGTTGGGGACAGTAGTGAGACAGGGGGAGGCTGGTGTTGGTAGTGCCCCTGCATGCGACTACAAATCCTTACCTGCTCCTCTTTACTGTCAATGACTATGAGGTGAGACCGGGTGGAGAAGTAATGCATGTTAGCTGCATTCCAGTCCTTCACAGATGCCTCCGAAATACTTCCAGCCGATGGCACAATGTGTACATTGGGAATCTGTAAACACACTACAAATAGTTACTCTGTGAAACATAAATTCCACGGCTTGTTCATTTCATTCCCCGTTATTACACGGGAGAAAGCAGTGTGCTGTGCAGCTCGGTGGTATCGCTGGTGTCCTAAACTCACTCAGGTTTCTCAATGGAAAACGATCCCCTCTAACCCCACACAGAGGGTGATGATGTCATCGTGGCACTGACACCGCACGAACCCAACTTCCGCCCCTAAGTTACTGTCACTGCCACGTATCCACCCCTCAGGTGTTGTCACTGCTCCCATTTTGATCAACTTCCGGATCCATGGGAAAAAAAAGAGCCGAATGTCGCTCAAGAGGCGACCTGACCCGCAGCTGTGGTAAAAACCATGGAAACGGGCCCCGTTTCGGGCAGGGGGCAATTTCAACCTCTTCGGGTGTTACCCACTGAGCCACAGCTGACACTAGAGGGCGACATGGAACATTCAGGGGGCAAAATTGCCCCTATTTGAGAGACCCATCAGCACCTCCGGTGGGTGCTAACGCGGCAGAAGAAACCGCCCGGGAGTTTGCGGAGGTGCTGCCCCTCACCGTCCCGTGCCGACCTCAATGCCCCGCGGGGGAAATTGCCTCACAGGCCCCGGGGTTGGTGCGAGCGGCTTCGCTCTCGAGGCCACACCTAAAGGGGAGGGTGTCAGCGCCCCACACCGCCATCTTTACTGGTTTGCCGACTCTCGGTTTGGGTGCCGGGCTACAGGCCCAGTCCCATGCTGCCCTGGTGGCCTAGTGGAGGACATCAGAAGCCTTGCAGAGTGCGCAGCGTCCTCCCCTTTAAGCGAAGGGGAATGGCGTTGAATCATGCCAGTGCTACGCGGAGCATTCACATAGCAATTCACTCGCCGCCCCATAGCGCCCCACCAACCGCCCCTAATGGAAGTGGAGTGGCGAGATTGTGCCTCACTTCCTTTGAGGAACGGGAAGCCCAATTCAATGACAGGAGTGGGATTTATGTGCAGGCACAGAAAGTCCCAGCTCCAGCTGGTTACCGCCCCCAATCGGGGCACAGGGCAATTTCACAAGTGAATGTCACAATGTGGAACACCAGGAACAAGTGAATGTCACAATGTGGAACACCAGGAACAAGGGAATGTCACAATGTGGAACACCAGGAACAAGGGAATGTCACAATGTGGAACACCAGGAACAAGGGAATGTCACAACGTGGAACACCAGGAACAAGGGAATATCACAATGTGGAACAAGGGAATGTTTAAGCCAATAGGGGAGCACCTTGTATGGGTCTTCGAATGAAGAAACCCTCAAGCACTTTGGTATCAAAAGTTGTTGGTTTATTCTTCTGTTTGTAAATAAATTCATCAGCTTTTGCACATTTGAAAGTTGTTTTCTTTCGTGGATTGTCAGAATGTCGCTGATAGCGGGCGGCTGAATGGGTTCTCTGTTCTTTAACGAAGGGAGCAGATTACATCGGACTTACAGCACAGAAAAAGGCTATTCGGCTCAACCAGTCCATGCCGCAGTTTATACTCCACTTGAGCCTCCTCCCATCTTTCCTCATCTAACTCTCAGCATAACTCTCTGTTCCCTTCTCTCTCATACGCTTATCTTGCCTCCCCTTAAATGCATCGATACTATTCACCTCAACTACTCCCTATAGTAGTGAGTTCCACATTCTCACCCCTCTCTGGGTCGAGAAGTTTCTTCTGAACTCCCTATTTGATTTCTTGGTAACTATCGTGTATTGATGGCCTCAAGTCTTGTTCCTACCCACAAGTGGAAACATTCCCTCTGTGTCCACTCTATCAAAACCTTTCATAATTCTAAAGACCTCTATTAGGTCACCCCTCAGCCTTCTCCTTTCAAGAGAAAACAGACCCAGCCTGTTCATCCTTTCCTCATGTGTATAACCTCGCATTTCTGGTATCATCCTTGTAAAGTTAGGTAGTTACTGCTTCAGCAAGCCACAATCTGGCATGGAGCAAGATCTCCTCAAACAGTAACGTACCTATTCCCTGCCTCACTAAATTCTCATTGAGTTTCACATGACTGAAAGGCAGCAAAATAAAAACAATGAATTGCCCATTGAATTTGCTGACACTCAAAAAAAACTTGCTGGTTAATTATGTTTTTTAAATGTACAGAACGACGACAAATGAATGATTTGGAAGTAAATGTCGGGGACATGATAAAGAAATTTGCAGATGATACAAGAATTGACCATGTGGTTGACATTGAGGAGGAAAGCTTTAGACTGCAGGAAGATATCGATGAACTGGTTATTTGGGCAGAAAAGTGGCAAATGGAATTCAACCCAGAAAAGTGAGGCAATGCATTTGGGGAGCGTTAACAAGGCAAGGGAATACACAATACATGGGGGGATACTGAGTGGTGTGGAGGAAGAGAGGGACCTTGGAGTACATGTCCACAGATCCTTAAATGTAGCCGGACAGGTCGATAAGGTAGTTATAAAGGCAGATGGAATGCTTTGCTTTATTAGCCGAGACATAGAATACAAGAGCAGGGAAGTTATGCTAGAACTGTTTACAACACTAGTTAGGCCACAGCTTGAGTACTACATGCAGTTCTGGTCACCGCATTACAGGAAGGATGGAATTGCACTGGAAAGTGTGCAGAGGAGATTTACGAGGATGTTGCCAGGACTGAAAAACTTTAGCTATGAGGAAAGATTGGATAGGCTGGAGTTGTTTTCCTTGGAACAGAGGAGGTTGAGGGGAGATTTAATTGAGGTGCATAAAATTATGAGGGGCCGAGATAGAGTGGATAGGAAGGACCTATTTCCCTTGGCGGAGGGGGTCAATAACCAGGGGCCATAGATTTAAAGTAGTTGGACTCGCGGGGAGATGAGGAAACATTTCTTCACCCAGAAGGTAGTGGGGGTCTGGAATTCACTGCCTGGAAGGGTGATGGAGACAGAAACCCTTATCACATTTAAAAAGTACTTGGGTGTGCACTTGAAGAGTCGTAACCTACGAAAGAAGGAGAGGGTGGACCCTGTCGGGTGGTTCCCTGAGCGGACTGTCGAACTTGTTTGGCAGAACGTCTCATCGCCAGAGCTTTCACACAAGCACCAAGACGTAACTTGGTTGGCGGTGAGGAGGGCCCTACCCGTCAGAGCGTTCATGCACAGCCGACGCCTCAACAGCACGGCACGGTGCCCCCGGGCCAGCTGCGGGGCGGACGAGACTGTCACCCATCTCCTTCAGGATTGCGCCTTTGCGACGCAGGTCTGGAAAGAGATGCAGTGGTTGCTGTCGAGGTTCATCCCAAGCAGCTCCGTAACACAGGACTCTGTGCTCTACGGGCTGTTCCCAGGGACACACACCGAGACTGACATCACCTGCTGCTGGAGGGCCATCAACTCGGTCAAAGACGCTCTTTGGTCTTGCCGAAACTTGCTGGTTTTCCAGAGCAAGGAGATGTCCACGTCTGCGTGTTGCAGACTGGCGCAATCCAAGATCCAGGAATACGTGCTGAGGGACGCACTGAAAATTGGTGCAGTCGCCGCAAAGGCACGGTGGGGAAGGGCCACAGTTTAAAGCCCTTCTGCCACGGAAAACCCGGGGGATGGAATCAGTACAAACCCCCCTCGGGCTGTATTTGTAATTTACTTTGTGTGTACATAGAGCACCAAATCTGTAAACACCAATGTCGTGCCATGTACAATGCAAGGTGTGTTACGAAATGCATGTTTGAAAAGAAAAATGTAAATGTACCGTCACCCATTCCGGGCACTGTATTGTAACACATGAAACGTAATTTGTGTGAATGTACCACAATGTATCCCGTTTATTGGACCGAATTGCACTGGAACTGAAAAACAAGAAATGTAACGAACGGAACTGCCGTCAGCACCCAGATGTATTGTATAGGATTGCTGACCGCAGCTAAATGTACTGAAATGCCATTGAATGTACTGTACAGATTTTTTTATGAATAAAGTATATTTTGAAATTTTAAAAAATACCTTGGGACGTTTCACTGCGTTAAAGGCGCTATATAAATACAAGTTTTTGTTGTTGCTGTTGTTGTGACGAAGACTCCCGGCCACAAGCTCACACCTCCCTATTGATCTTCCCCTGTGCAAAACTGGAACATTGCTTTTTCAAACACGTCAGATTCTGAATTAGTTTTCACATGAAGATTTGACAAACATTTACTTCACAGGCAATAAATATACATCGCGATTATATTTGCGGAAAACTTTCCCTGGCCCGAAGGCATGTTACTGAGGGAGCTTTGATTTCCTTTTAAGGGCAATATGCAAATAAGGACGGCATCTTCTGTATTAATGCAGTGTTTTCACAAGGGATATATCATTAGACATTGCAATATTTTAGCAGAATGGACATGTCAAAGCAGCAGCACTTTGTAAAAAGGGACATTGTGATTTTTTATACATGAGTCGTTGAGACGTTAAGAGGCAGCGGATGATGTTGGGAGGCAGTTGTGTGCGCAAATCAAGCATACTTACCTGGCAGGGGAGTAACCATGATTAAGAAGGTGGTTTTCCCAGGACGAGGCTAGCCCATTGCACTTCGGGTGTGCTGACGCCTGCGATGTCCCCAAATGCGGGATACTCGACTGCAAAATTTGTGGTAGTGGGGGACTGCGTTCGCGCTCTCCCCTGGCTTTACAATTAATATCAGAATTGGCAACATATGCATTTGTAGCTTCAATATTTATTCAGCAATCTCAACCTATACTTCAATTCCAGCAACTATACTTTATTTCCAACACAGGCACTGATAAAAATGGCCACTAACCCTGCAAAGCATTTGCAGAAGAGGTTATCACAAAGCTCTCGGAGTCCAAGCCGACCAACTGCCTATCATCATGCACAGACAATCCAACAGGGGACGACGGACAACTCGTGTGTAACTGTGCTGTCATACACACACAATCCAACAGGGGCACAATATTTCAGTCTGCAGCTTCAAGAAATCACATTTCACTGCCGAAAATGTCTCCCTTCGATCTCGGGGACCACAATTCCACACAGTACAACCCACAAATCTCTTTCAATTCATCTGCAGCTATCTTACCACACTAAGTGGAGGAAGTGCATCCGGGAGGGCGCTGAGCACCTCGAGTCTCATTGCCGAGAGCAATGCAGAAATCAAGCGCAGGCAGCAGAAGGAGCGTGCGGCAAACCAGGCTCCCCACCCACCCTTTCCTTCAACGACTATCTGTCCCACCTGTGACAGGGACTGTGGTTCTCGTATTGCGCACACATAGAAACATAGAAAATAGGTGCAGGAGTAAGCCATTCGGCCCTTCGAGTCTGCACCACCATTCCATAAGATCATGGCTGATCATTCCCTCAGTACCCCTTTCCTGCTTTCTCTCCATACCCCTTGGTCCTTTAGCCATAAGGGCCATATCTAACTCCCTCTTGACGATATCCAACGAACTGGCATCAACAACTCTCTGCGACAGAGTATTCCACAGGTTAACAACTCTCTGAGTGAAGAAGTTTCTCCTCATCTCAGTCCTAAATGGCCTACCTCTTATCCTAAGACTGTGTCCCCTGGTTCTGGATTTCCCCAACATCGGGAACAATCCACCCGCATCTAACCTGTCCCGTCCCGTCAGAATCTTGTATGTTTCTATGAGATCCATTCTCATCCTTCTAAACTCCAATGTATAAAGGCCCAGTCGATCCAGTGTCTCCTCATATGTCAGTCCTGCCATCCCGGGAATCAGTCTGGTGAATCTTCACTGCACTCCCTCAGTAGCAAGAACGTCCTTCCTCAGATTAGGAGACCAAAACTGAACACAATATTCCAGGTGAGGCCTCGCCAAGGCCCTGTACAACTGCAGTAAGACCTCCTTGCTCCTATACTCAAATCCCCTAGCTATGAAGGCCAACATACCATTTGCCTTCTTTACCGCATGCTGCACCTGTTTACCAACCTTCAATGACGAAAGAACCATGACACCCAGGTCTCGTTGCACCTCCCTTTTTCCTAATCTGTCACCATTCAGATAATATTCTGCCTTCGAGTTTTTGACCCCAAAGTGGATAACTTCACATTTATCCACATTATACTGCATCTGCCATGCATTTGCCCACTCACCCAACCTGTCCAAGTCACCCTGCAGCCTGTTAGCGTCCCCCTCACAGCTCACACCGCCACCCAGTTTAGTGTCATCTGCAAACTTGTAGATATTACACTCAATTCCTTCATCCAAATCATTAATGTATACTGCAAAGAGCTGGGGTCCCAGCACTGAGCCCTGCGGCACCCCACTAGTCACTGCCTGCCATTCTGAAAAGGACCCGTTTATCCCGACTCTCTGCCAACCAGTTGTCTATCCACGTCAGTACATTACCCCCAATACCACGTGCTTTGATTTTACACACCAATGGGACCTTGTCAAAAGCCTTTTGAAAGTCCAACTACACCACATCCACTGGTTCTGCCTTGTCCACTCTACTCGTTACATCCTCAAAAAATTCCATAAGATTTGTCAAGCATGATTTCCCTTTCCTAAATCCGTGCTGACTTGGACCGATCCTGTCACTGCTTTCCAAATGCGCTGCTATTTCATCCTGAATAAATGATTGCAACATTTTCCCCAGCACTGATGTCAGGCTAACCGGTCTATAATGACCCACTTTGTCTCTCCCTCCCTCCCTTTTTATACCGCAGTGTGAGCTGGCCCCGTGCTGTCCCTGGGCCCCTGTCCCCGAACTCAGGCCTCTCCTGGTCCCCGATCACGTCCCTCCACAGTCTCTTACCGCCCCTTCGCCCCGACCTCGTCGCTCCTGCTGTGTGTGCCCACGCGCCAATCAGCGAGCTGATCCAAAATAAGTGTGCTCAGATCGCGACAGATGAATTGAAAGAGATTTGTGGGTTGGAGTTGATTTAATGCTGAAAATGCCCAAGCAATTTGTCCAAAGTAGCAGTGAAGAAAGTTGAATGAACTATGTGGCTAAAGCAAGTGAAAGTGCGTGATGCTGAAAGTGCGTGATGTTCTGCTGAGACCACAGCTTCCGTACTGTGTGGAATTGTGGTCCCCGAGATCGAAGGGAGACATTTTCGGCAGTGAAATGTGATTTCTTGAAGCTGCAGACTGAAATATTGTCCCCTTGTATTGCACACGAGTTGTCCGTTGCCCCCTGTTGGATTGTCTATGCATGATGATAGGCAGTTGGTCGGCTTGCACTCCGAGAGTTTTGTGATAACCTCTTCTGTAAATGCTTTGCAGGGCTCGTGGCCATTTTTATCAGTGCCTGTGTTGGAAATAAAGTATAGTTGCTGGAATTGAAGTATAGGTTGAGATTGCTGAATAAATCTTGAAGTAACAAATGCATATGTTGCCAATTCTGATATTAATTGTAAAGCCAGGGGAGAGCGCGAACGCAGTCCCCCACTACCACAAATTTTGCAGTCGAGTATCCCGCATTTGGGGACATCGCAGGCGTCAGCACACCCGAAGTGCAATGGGCTAGCCTCGTCCTGAGAGAACCACCTTCTTGATCATGATTACTCCCCTGCCAGGTAAGTATGCTTAATGTTCGCACACAACTGCCTCCCGACATCATCCGCTGCCTCTTCACGTCTCAACGACTCATGTATAAAAAATCACAATGTCCCTTTTCACAAAGTGCTGCTGCTTTGACATGTCCATTCTGCTAAAATATTGCAATGTCTAATGATATATGCCTTGTGAAAACACTGCAATAACACAGAAGATACCGTCCTTATTTGCATATTGCCCTTAAAAGGAAATCAAAGCTCCCTCAGTCACATGCCTTCGGGCCAGGGAAAGTTTTCCGCAAATATAATCGCGATGGATATTTATTGCCTGTGAAGTAAATGTTTGTCAAATCTTCATGTGAAAACTAATTCAGAATCTGACGTGTTTGAAAAAGCAATGTTCCAGTTTTGCACAGGGGAAGATCAATAGGGAGGTGTGAGCTTGTGGCCGGGAGTCTTCGTCACAACAACAGCAACAACAAAAACTTGTATTTATATAGCGCCTTGAACGCAGTGAAACGTCCCAAGGCATTTTTTAAAATTTCAAAATATACTTTATTCATAAAAAAATCTGTACAGTACATTCAATGGCATTTCAGTACATTTCGCTGCGGTCAGCAATCCCATACAATACATCTGGGTGCTGACGGCAGTTCCGTTCGTTACATTTCTTGTTTTTCAGTTCCAGTGCAATTCGGTCCAATAAACGGGATACATTGTGGTACATTCACACAAATTACGTTTCATGTGTCACAATCCAGTGCCCGGAATGGGTGACGGTACATTTACATTTTTCTTTTCAAACATGCATTTCGTAACACACCTTGCATTGTACATGGCACGACATTGGTGTTTACAGATTTGGTGCTCTATGTACACAAAAAGTAAATTACAAATACAGCCCGAGGGGGGTTTGTACAGATTCCATCCCCCGGGTTTACCGTGGCAGAAGGGCTTTAAACTGTGGCCCTTCCCCACCGTGCCTTTGCGGCGACTGCGCCAATTTTCAGTGCGTCCCTCAGCACGTATTCCTGGATCTTGGATTGCGCCAGTCTGCAACACGCAGACGTGGACATCTCCTTGCTCTGGAAAACCAGCAAGTTTCGGCAAGACCAAAGAGCGTCTTTGACCGAGTTGATGGCCCTCCAGCAGCAGGTGATGTCAGTCTCGGTGTGTGTCCCTGGGAACAGCCCGTAGAGCACAGAGTCCTGTGTTACGGAGCTGCTCGGGATGAACCTCGACAGCAACCACTGCATCTCTTTCCAGACCTGCGTCGCAAAGGCGCAATCCTGAAGGAGATGGGTGACAGTCTCGTCCGCCCCGCAGCCGGCCCGGGGGCACCGTGCCGTGCTGTTGAGGCGTCAGCTGTGCATGAACGCTCTGACGGGTAGGGCCCTCCTCACCGCCAACCAAGCTACGTCTTGGTGCTTGTGTGAAAGCTCTGGCGATGAGACGTTCTGCCAAACAAGTTCGACAGTCCGCTCAGGGAACCACCCGACAGGGTCCACCCTCTCCTTCTTTCGTAGGTTACGACTCTTCAAGTGCACACCCAAGTACTTTTTAAATGTGATAAGGGTTTCTGTCTCTATCACCCTTTCAGGCAGTGAGTTCCAGACCTTCACTACCTTCTGGGTGAAGAAATGTTTCCTCATCTCCCCGCGAATCCAACTACTTTAAATCTATGCCCCCTGATTATTGACCCCCTCCGCCAAGGGAAAGAGGTCCTTCCTATCCACTCTATCGAGGCCCCTCATAATTTTAAACACCTCAATTAAATCTCCCCTCAACCTCCTCTGTTCCACGGAAAACAACTCCAGCCTATCCAATCTTTCCTCATAGCTAAAGTTTTCCAGTCCTGGCAACATCCTCGTAAATCTCCTCTGCACACTTTCTAGTGCAATTCCATCCTTCCTGTAATGTGGTGACCAGAACTGCATGTAGTACTCAAGCTGTGGCCTAACTAGTGTTGTAAACAGTTCTAGCATAACTTCCCTGCTCTTGTATTCTATCTCTCGGCTAATAAAGCAAAGCATTCCATATGCCTTTATAACTACCTTATCGACCTGTCCGGCTACATTTAAGGATCTGTGGACATATACTCCAAGGTCCCTCTCTTCCTCCACACCACTCAGTATCCCCCCCATGTATTGTGTATTCCCTTTCCTTGTTAATGCTCCCCAAATGCATTGCCTCACTTTTCTGGGTTGAATTCCATTTACCACTTTTCTGCCCAAATGACCAGTTCATCGATATCTTCCTGCAGTCTAAAGCTTTCCTCCTCAATGTCAACCTCATGGTCAATTCTTGTATCATCTGCAAATTTCTTTATCATGTCCCCGACATTTACATCCAAATCATTCATTTGTCATCGTTCTGTACATTTAAAAAAAAATTTAACCAGCAAGTTTTTTTGAGTGTCAGCAAATTCAACGGGCAATTCATTGTTTTATTTTGCTGCCTTTCAGTCATGTGAAACCCAATGAGAATTTAGTCAGGCAGGGAATAGGTACGTTACTGTTTGAGGAGATCTTGCTCCATGCCAGATTGTGGCTTGCTGAAGCAGTAACTACTAACTTTACAAGGATGATACCAGAAATGCGAGGTTATACCCATGAGGAAAGGATGAACAGCCTGGTCTGTTTTCTCTTGAAAGGAGAAGGCTGAGGGGTGACCTAATAGAGGTCTTTACAATTATGAAAGGTTTTGATAGAGTGGACACAGAGGGAATGTTTCCACTTGTGGGTAGGAACAAAACTTGAGGCCATCAATACACGATAGTTACCAAGAAATCAAATAGAGAGTTCAGAAGAAACTTCTCTACCCAGAGAGGGGTGAGAATGTGGAACTCGCTACTTTCGGGAGTAGTTGAGGTGAATAGTATCGATGCATTTAAGGGGAGGCAAGATAAGCGTATGAGGGAGAAGGGAACAGAGGGTTATGCTGAGAGTTAGATGAGGAAAGATAGGAGGAGGCTCAAGTGGAGTATAAACTACGGCATGGACTGGTTGAGCCGAATAGCCTTTTTCTGTGCTGTAAGTCCGATGTAATCTGCTCCCTTCGTTAAAGAACAGAGAACCCATTCAGCCGCCCGCTATCAGCGACATTCTGACAATCCACGAAAGAAAACAACTTTCAAATGTGCAAAAGCTGATGAATTTATTTACAAACAGAAGAATAAACCAACAATTTTTGATACCAAAGTGCTTGAGGGTTTCTTCATTCGAAGACCCATACAAGGTGCTCCCCTATTGGCTTAAACATTCCCTTGTTCCATATTGTGACATTCCCTTGTTCCTGGTGTTCCACATTGTGACATTCCCTTGTTCCTGGTGTTCCACATTGTGACATTCCCTTGTTCCTGGTGTTCCACATTGTGACATTCCCTTGTTCCTGGTGTTCCACATTGTGACATTCCCTTGTTCCTGGTGTTCCACATTGTGACATTCACTTGTTCCTGGTGTTCCACATTGTGACAGTCACTTGTGAAATTGCCCTCTGCCCCGATTGGGGGCGGTAACCAGCTGGAGCTGGGACTTTCTGTGCCTGGCACATAAATCCCACTCCTGTCATTGAATTGGGCTTCCCGTTCCTCAAAGGAAGTGAGGCACAATCTCGCCAGTCCACTTCCATTAGGGGCAGTTGGTGGGGTGCTACTGGGGCGGCGAGTGAATTGCTACGTGAATGCTCCGCGTAGCACTGACATGAATTAATGCCATTCCCCTTCGCTTAAAGGGGAGGACGCTGCGCACTCTGCAAGGCTTCTGATGTCCTCCACTAGGCCACCAGGGCAGCATGGGACTGGGCCTGTAGCCCGGCACCCAAACCGAGAGTCGGCAAACCAGTAAAGATGGCGATGTGGGGCGCTGACACCCTCCCCTTTAGGTATGGCCTCGAGAGCGAAGCCGTTCGCACCAACCCCGGGGCCTGTGAGGCAATTTCCCCCGCGGGGCATTGAGGTCGGCACGGGACGGTGAGGGGCAGCACCTCCGCAAACTCCCGGGCGGTTTCTTCTGCTGCGTTAGCACCCCCCGGAGGTGCTAATGGGTCTCTCAAATAGGGGCAATTTTGCCCCCTGAATGTTCCATGTCGCCCTCTAGTGTCAGCTGTGGCTCAGTGGGTAACACCCGAAAGGATAGAAATTGCCCCCTGCCCGAAACGGGGCCCGTTTCCATGGTTTTTACCACAGCTGCGGGTCAGGTCGCCTCTTGAGCGACATTCGGCTCTTTTTTTTTCCATGGATCCAGAAGTCGATCAAAATGGGAGCAGTGACAACACCTGAGGGGGGGATACGCGGCAGTGACAGTAACTTAGGGGCGGAAGTTGGGTTCGTGCGGTGTCAGTGCCACGATGACATCATCACCCTCTGTGTGGGGTTAGAGGGGATCGTTTTCTATTGAGAAACCTGAGTGAGTTTAGGACACCAGCGATACCACCAAGCTGCACAGCACACTGCTTTCTCCCGTGTAATAACGGGGAATGAAATGAACAAGCCGTGGAATTGATGTTTCACAGAGTAACTATTTGTAGTGTGTTTACAGATTCCCAATGTACACATTGTGCCACCGGCTGGAAGTATTTCGCAGGCATCTGTGAAGGACTGGAATGCAGCTAACATGCATTACTTCTCCACCTGGTCTCACCTCATCGTCATTGACAGTAAAGAGGAGCAGGTAAAGATTTGTAGTCGCACGCAGGGGCACTACCAACACCAGCCTCCCCCTGTCTCAGTACTGTCCCCAACCCTGTTGGTCATCAGTGAGCCACATCGCTTCTCGGCCTTTTGGCTAAGATCATGCGTAACTGACCTGACAGGGGAGTAGCCACCATGACCTCCGGGTGGTTCTCCCTGGATCAGGAAGGTATATGCTTGCTTTTTTGGAAACAGGAGGTGGGTGGGGTGACTTGACCCATCCACCTCCACCACCTCCACGGAGGTGTGTGGGGGACCTGACCCATCCACCTCCATGGCACGAACCTGGTATTGCAGTACTTCCAGGAACGGTGCAGTGGCTCTAGGCCTTTTGGCTAAAAGCATTGGCGCAGAGTGATCCTTGGCATGTGCAAGGTGACCTCTGGCGTTTGTGATTTGACAAAGAATTGGAATGATTGGCCACGAATTTCAAAAAAAAAATAAATCAGTGAGCCACTGCTGTTGGAGACCATCTCTGATCACTCCCTTGTATCGCTCTCCACTCACATCCCCCTTCCCACCCCTGAAAAAAATTCTCCCCGTCATTTACAATGCACTATCAAATTCCCAACTGTCTCGCTATTGGCCCTCCATTCTAATCCACAAAATATCTAATCCCACCCTCACCTTTGCTGCCCTTGTCCCCATTAAAACCATTACTCTCTCTCACCCTGGACATTCCCCCCAGTTACGGCCCTCATCTTCGCTCCCTTAAATCCAAGAGATGCAGACTTGACTGTTTATGGTGCACAACTGGTTTAGCCATTTATCGCCTGCTCTGGCCACATAAAGCACTATTGGGTCCCGCTCTCCTGTGCCCAAACTGGTCACTACCCCAGAATCATCCTGGAATGCAAATTTAAACCCCGGCTTCTCTTCTACCAAAATTCTCTGGACTCTGGGGAGGTACCAGCAGATTGGAGAGCAGCTAATGTAACGCCTCTGTTTAAAAAAGGGGGCAGGCAAAAGGCAGGCAACTATAGGCCGGTTAGTTTAACATCTGTAGTGGGGAAAATGCTTGAAACTATCATTAAGGAAGAAATAGCGGGACATCTGGATAGGAATAGTGCAATCAAGCAGACGCAGCATGGATTCATGAAAGGGAAATCATGTTTAACTAACTTACTGGAATTCTTTGAGGATATAACGAGCATGGTGGATAGAGGTGTACCGATGGATGTGGTGTATTTAGATTTCCAAAAGGCATTCGATAAGATGCCACGCAAAAGGTTACTGCAGAAGATAAAGGTACGCGGAGTCAGAGAAAATGTATTAGCATGGATAGAGAATTGGCTGGCGAACAGAAAGCAGAGAGTCGGGATAAATGGGTCCTTTTCCGGTTGGAAATCAGTGGTTAGTGGTGTGCCACAGGGATCAGTGCTGGGACCACAACTGTTTACAATATACATAGATGACCTAGAAGAGGGGACAGAGTGTAGTGCAACAAAATTTGCAGATGACACCAAGATTAGTGGGAAAGTGGGTTGTGTAGAGGACTCAGAGAGGCTGCAAGGAGATTTGGATAGGTTAAGCGAATGGGCTAAGGTTTGGCAGATGGAATACAATGTCGGAAAGTGTGAGGTCATCCATCTTGGGGAAAAAAACAGTAAAAGGGAATATTATTTGAATGGGGAGAAATTACACCATGCTGTGGTGCAGAGGGACCTGGGGGTCCTTGTGCATGAAACTCTTTTAGAGTTTCATGCACAAGGACCCCCAGGTCCCTCTGCACCACAGCATGGTGTAATTTCTCCCCATTAGTTTGCAGGTGCAGCAGGTAATCAGGAAGGCAAATGGAATGTTGGCCTTCATTGCGAAAGGGATGGAGTACAAAAGCAGGGAGGTGTTGCTGCAACTGTCTCAGGTATTGGTAAGGCCGCACCTGGAGTACTGCGTGCAGTTTTGGTCACCTTACTTAAGGAAGGATATACTAGCTTTGGAAGGGGTACAGAGACGATTCACTCAGCTGATTCGAGAAGTGAGGGGGTTACCTTATGATGATAGATTGAGTAGACTGGGTCTTTACTCCTTGGAGTTCAGAAGGATGAGGGGTGATCTTCTAGAAACATTTAAAATCATGAAAGGGATAGACAAGATAGAGGCAGAGAGGTTGTTTCCATTGGTGGGGGAGACTAGAACTAGGGGGCACAGCCTCAAAATATGGAACGGCCAATTTAAAACCGAGTTGAGAAAGAATTTCTTCTCCCAGAGGGTTGTGAATCTGTGGAATTCTCTGCCCAAGGAAGCAGTTGAGGCTGGCTCATTGAATCTTTTCAAGTCAAAGATAGATAGATTTTTAAGCAATAAGTGAATTAAGGGTTACGGGGAGCGGGCGGGGAAGTGGAGCTGAGTCCACGACCAGATCAGCCATGATCTTATTGAATGGCGGAGCAGGCTCGAGGGGCTAGATGGCCTACTCCTGTTTCTAATTCTTATGTTCTTTTGTTCTTATGTTCTCCATTACCAACTATCTTCTAAAACCCCTCAGCCCTTTCACCACCACCCTCCCCTCCAACAAGTGTGAGAAACTCATGGACTGAGATCATCTTATTAGCTGTATCTACCTCTTCCCTACTTACCTCAACCCAAACTTCCACAATGTTCCCCCTGCCCAGCCTTGACCTCACAACTTTCTCCAGGCTGGTTCCCTGAGCGGACTGTCGAACTCGTTTGGCAGAACGTCTCATCGCCAGAGCTGTCACACAAGCACCAAGACATAGCTTGGTTGGCGGTGAGGAGGGCCCTACCCGTCAGAGCGTTCATGCACAGCCGACATCTCAGCAGCACGGCACGGTGCCCCTGAGTCAGCTGCGGGGCAGACAAGACTGTCACCCATCTCCTTCAGGATTGCGCCTTCGCAAGGCAGGTTTGGAAAGAGATGCAGTGATTGCTGTCGAGGTTCATCCCGAGCAGCTCCGTAACACAGGACTCTGTGCTCTACGGGCTGTTCCCAGGGACACACACCGAGACTGACATCACCTGCTGCTGGAGGGCCATCAACTCAGTCAAAGACGCTCTTTGGTCTTGCCGAAACTTGCTGGTCTTCCAGAGCAAGGAGATGTCCACGTCTGCGTGTTGCAGACTGGCGCAATCCAAGATCCAGGATTACGTGCTGAGGGACGCACTAAAAATTGGTGCAGTCGCCGCAAAGGCACGGTGGGGAAGGGCCACAGTTTAAAGCCCTTCTGCCACGGTAAACCCGGGGGCAGGAATCAGTATAAAACTCCCCTTGGGCCGCACTTGTAACTTCTTTTTTGTGAACATGGAGCACCATGATCAGTAAACACCTATGTAGTGCCATGTACAATGCAAGGTCTGTTTCATAATGCACGTTGAAAAGAAAAATGTAAATGTACCGTCACCCATTCCGTGTACTGTGTAGTGACACATGTAATGTCATTTGTTGAATGTACTACAATGTATCCCGTATTGGACCGAATTGTACTTGAACTGAAAAGCAAGGAAATGTATCGAACGGAACTGTTGTCAGCACCCAAATGTAGTGTATGGGATTGCTGACCGCAGCTAAATGTACTGAACTGCTTTTGAATGTACTGTATAAAGTTTTCTTTGAATAAAGTATATTTTGAAATTAAAAAAAACTTTCTCTTGGCTGTCGCCTACCTTGCCTCATCCCCTCTCCGAGTATATCATGACCATGAGATCCACCTCCTGCCCTATTCTCTCTACCCTATTCAAAGCAAATTGTTGAGCACCCAACTTCCTTTCCTGGTACCAATGTTATCCGATATTGTTGACGATTCTCTCTCCTCAGATACTGTCCCCTCCCTTTCAAATCTGCCATCATCACCCCTCTCCTCGAAAAAACCTCATCATTGACCTCTCTGGCTTTGCAATCTCGCTTTCCTCCCCAAACGTGTTGAACGTCTTGTCACTTCCCAAATCCATGCCCAGCTTCCCTGCAATTCTATGTTTGAACCCCTCCAATCAGGTTTTCGGCCCCACCATATCACTGAAACAGTCCTTATCAAAGTCACAAATGACATCCTATGTGACTGTGACCGGGTGAACTAGCCCTTCTCATCATTCTCGACCCCTCTGCCACAGTTTAAAAAACACTTGAATTTATATAGCGCCTTTCACGACCATCGGACATCTCAATGTGTTTTATTGCCAATGATGTTTTTTTTGAGTGTAGTCACTGTTATATTGTGGGAAATGCGGCAGCCAATTCGCATAAAAGCAAGCTCCCACAAACAGCAATGTGATAATGACCTGATAATCTGTTTTTTTGTGATGTTGATTGAGGGATAAATATTGTCCAGGACACCGGAGATAACTCCCCTGCTCTTCTTCAAAATAGTGCAATGGGATCTTTTACCTCCACTTGAGAGGGCAGATGGGGCCTCAGTTTAACATCTCATCCAAAAGACGGCACCTCTGACAGTGCAGCGCTCCCTCAGTACTGCACTGTATTGTCAGCCTAGATTTTTTGTGGTCAAGTCTCTGGAGTGGGACTTGAACCCACAACTTTCTGACTCACAGGTGAGTGTGCTGCCCACTGAGCCACAGCTGACACCATCCTCCTCCAATGCCTCTCCTCCATCGTCCAGCTGGGCAGGACTGCCCTCACCTGGTTTAATTCCTAATTGTCCAGATGTGGACAGAGAATCTCCTGCAATGGCTTCTCTTCCCACTCCTGCACCATTACCTCTGGAGTACCCCAAAAAACAGAAATTTACAGCGCAGAAGGAGGCCATTTCGGCCTATCGTGTCCGCGCCGGCTGACAAAGAGCCACATGGCCCTCGGTCAGCAGCACTGAAGGTTACATATAATAAACCTATGAACAATGAACAATGGTAGAAAGGTAAAGAGCACCCAGCCCAACCAGTCCGCCACACATAACTGCAACACCCCTTACACTGAAATATTCTGCACTCCACCCCAACCGGAGTCATGCAATCTCCTGGGAGAGGCAAAAACCAGATAAAACCCAGGCCAATTGGGGAAAAGAATCTGGGAAAATTCCTCTCCGACCCATCCAGGCGATTGAAACGAGTCCAGGAGATCACCCTGGCCGAATTCGATTCCTGCAGTACTTACCATCATATCTGCGCCAACCAACAAGAGGTTATCCAGTCTAATCCCAAATAACAGCTCTAGGTCCGTAACCCTGCAGATTACGGCACATTAAGTGGCCATCCTTTCAAATATGGTGAGGGTTTTTTGCATCCAACACCCTTCCAGGCAGCGAGTTCCAGAACCCCATAACTCTCTGCTTGAAGAAGCCCCCCTCAAATCCCCTCTAAACCTTCCACCAACCACCTTAAAACTATGCCCCCTCGTAATAGACCCTCCACCAATGGAAAAAGGCCCTTGCTAAACAAACCCAGCCGATCCAATCTTTTTTTTTTAAATTTCAAAATATAATTTATTCATATAAAAATTTGCACAATACATTCGAAAACAGTTCAGTACATTTGGATGCGGTCAGCAATTCCATACATTACATTTGGATGCTGACTGCAGTTCCGTTCAATACATTTCTTTACTTTACATTTCAAGGTACGATTCATACAATCCAGGATACATTGTGGTCCGTTCATCAAGTTACATTACATGTGTCACCATACGGTACACAGTGAGGGTACAGTTCCATTTGTTTCCAACATGCATTACGCAACAGAACTTGCATTATACATGGCACTACACAGGTGTTTGCAGATCATGGTGCTCTATGTATACAAAAGGTTTACCATTGCAGCCCGAGGGGAGTTTTATACAGATTCCATCCCCTGGGTTTACCGTGGCGGAAGGGCTTTAAACTGTGGCCCTTCCCTTTGCGGCGACTGCACCAATTTTCAGTGCGTCCCTCAGCACGTAGTCCTGGATCTTGTATTGAGCCAGTCTGCAGCACGCAGACGTGGACATCTCCTTGCTCTGGAAGACCAGCAAGTTTCGGCAAGACCAAAGAGCGTCTTTCATCGAGTTGATGGCCCTCCAGCAGCAGGTGATGTCTGTCTCGGTGTGTGTCCCTGGGAACAGCCTGTAGAGCACAGAGTCCTGTGTCATGGAGCTGCTCGGGATGAACCTCGACAGCAACCACTGCATCTCTTTCCAGACCTGCCTTGCAAAGGCGCAATCCTGAAGGAGGTGGGTGACAGTCTCGTCCGCCCCGCAGCCGGCTCGGGGGCACCGTGCCGTGTTGCTGAGAGGCCGGCTGTGCATGAACGCTCTGACGGGTAGGGCCCTCCTCACCGCCAACCAAGCTACATCTTGGTGCTTGTGTGAAAGCTCTGGCGATGAGACGTTCTGCCAAACGAGTTCAACAATCTGCTCAGGGAACCACCCGACAGGGTCCACTCTCTCCTTCTTTTGTAGGGCGTCCAGGACCTTACGTGCTGACCACTGTTTTATGGCTTTGTGGCCAAAGGTTTTTTTTTGTGAAAAACTTTTCCACGAAGGACAGGTGGACAGGCATGGTCCAGCTGGTGGGGACGTTTCACGGCAGTGTGGCCAGGCCCATCCTTCGCAACACCGGGGACAGGTAGAACCTCAGCACGTAGTGACACTTGGTGTTTGCGTACCGGGGGTCTGTGCACAGCTTGATGCAGCCGCACACAAAGGTGGCCATCAGGATGAGGGCCACGTTTGGAACATCCTTTCCTCCCCTGTCCAGAGATTTATACATCGTGTCTCTGCGGACACGTTCCATTTTGGACCTCCAGACAAAGTGGAAGACGGCCCGGGTGACTACCGCGGCGCAGGAACGTGAGATGGGCCAGACCTGTGCCACGTGCAGCAACCCCGAGAGCACCTCACTCCTGATGACCAGGTTCTTTCCTGCCATGGAGAGGAAGTGCAGCTTCCACCATCCCAGTTTTCGCTTCACTTTGGCGATACGCTCTTCCCAGTTTTTGGCGCACGCCCAGTCCACTCCGAACCATATTCCCAACACCTTCAGGTAATCTGGCTTAACGGTGAAGGGAATAAAGGATCGGTCGGCCCAGTTGCCAAAGAGCATGGCCTTGCTCTTGCTGCGATTGACCTTTGCACCCGCGGCAAGTTCAAACTGGTCGCAGATTGTGAGCAATCTGCGGATCCGAGCAAAAGATGGCTACATCGTCCATGTATAGGGAGGTCTTGACCTGAGCGCCTCTGCTGCCTGGGATCGTCACCCCTCTAATGCCCGCATCCTTCCAGATGGACCCGGCAAAGGACTCGATACAACACACAAACAAGAGAGACGAGAGAGGACAGCCTTGCCTGACTCCAGATCTGACCGAAAAGCTTTCAGTTTCCCACCCGTTGATTAGAACTGCACGACTGATGTCTCTGTAGAGCAGTTGGATCCAATTGTGGATACCCTCCCCAAACCCCATTTTGGAGAGCACGTCCATCAGGTACGTGTGCGATATCCTGTCAAAGGCCTTCTCCTGGTCTAAGCTGATTAAGCAGGTGTCCACCCCTCTGTCCCGCACGTAGGCGATCGTATCCCTGAGTAGCGCCAGGCTATCAGAGAGCCTCCTGCCGGGGACAGCGCAGGTCTGGTCCGGGTGAATCACCAGCTCAAGAGCAGGCTTGACCCTGTTGCCGATGACCTTTGACAGGATCTTGTAGTCCACATTGAGCAGCGAAATAGGTCGGCAGCTTTTGATTTCCTCCCTCTCCCCCTTCTGCTTGTAGATGAGGGTGATGATGCCTTTCCTCATCGATTCTGACATACTACCAGCCAGAAGCATACCCCCGTACACTTCCAGCAGGTCTAGGCCCATCCAGTCCCACAGAGCGAATACAACTCGACCGGTAAGCCGTCGCTTCCGGGAGTTTTAATCGTCGCAAGGGACCGGACGGTCTTTGTCATCTTGTCCAGGGTTAGCGGGTGGTCCAGACTCTCCTGCTCACTGTCGTTGAGGACCTCCGAAATAGACGACAGGAACGACTGGGAGGCCGCGTGGTCTGTGGGCTTGACGTCATACAGCCTGGCATAGAAGGATTTGCTGATCCTCAGCATGTCAGGCTGCGAAGGCATCACAGAACCGTCTTCTTCCTTTAGGCTGGTGATCACAGAGCTCCCCCTGTTACCTTTTGGAAGAAGAAGCGCGAACACGTCTCATCCTGCTCGACGGAGTAGACTCTGGAGAGGAAGATGATCTTAGAGGACTCTGAGGCAAAGAGCGAGGCTTGCTGGCCCTTCACCTCTTCGAGTTCCTCCGTGACATCGACCCCCATCGACTGCAGCAGGAGCAGGTTTTGCATGCTCTCCTGGAGTTGGGACAATTCCCTCTGTCTCCCTCTCGCCTCCTGAACACCTTTGAGGATGAAGAACCTCTTGATGTTTGTCTTGATTGTTTCCCACCAGTGCATCGGGGAATCGCAGAGGGGTTTTACGGTTCTCCAACCTTTGTAATCCCTCTTGAGTTCCTCCACGTTTTCCGGAGTCAACAGTTTCACGTTCAGCTTCCATATCCCTCTGCCAACTTTCTGGTTTTCCTGTGGGCGACAGTCGGCCAGTCGGAGGCAGTGGTCAGAGAAGAACACCGGCGTGACGTCGGTGGATCTGACCTTGAGCGTGTGGGACACAAACAGGAAGTCTATTCTGGAACGGACGGACCCGTCTGGTCTCGACCAGGTGTATCTGAGCGGTGCTCCGTCTGCAGGGTTGCTGAAGACATCGCACAGCTTGGCATCTTTTACCGCGTCCATTAGGAGTCTGGACGTGGTGCCCAGCTTGCTGTCGGCTCTGCTGGATCGTCCAGCCGCATCGATGATGCAGTTGAAGTCACCGCCCAGAATGACCGGTCTGGACGTTGCCAGCAGCAGTGGGAGCTGCTGGAAGAGGGTCAGCCGCTCGCTTCTGAGAGGTGAGGCATACACGTTAATTAGCCTTCGAGGGGTATTTTTGTACATTACGTCTGCTACGAGGAGGCGGCCGCCCACCACCTCCTTAACTTCGGTGATGGGGAAGTGGCCTCCCCGCAGCAGAATGCCCAGGCCGGAGGACCGGCTGTCGTTGCCTCCTGACCATATGGATGGTCCATGGGTCCACCATCGTGACCACTGCCGGTAACTGCTGAAGTGCAGCAGCCCGCACTCCTGCAAGAACAGCAGGTCCGCTTTGACCTTGGCGAGGTACCCCAAGGTGGAAACACATCGTGTAGTGGATTTTACGCTACGCACGTCAATAGATGCTATTTTTAAATCCATGTTTAAGTTACAGGTTGCAGTTCAAAACATTTACATTTTAAATAAACTGTCCTTTCCGTTGGAGACCTGCCCAGTGGCCGGTTCCTGCATACATAGATTTTCACTGTAAAAGTCTACTTCACCTGGGCTGGCATACTGGTCGTCCTCTGCCGTGGAAGTGTTTCGACCAGGGGACTGGTGTCGTGTTGTCAGAAAGTCCGATATGTCCTCTGCACTGTCCTCGCCTGGTGTTGGTGATTCCCTCTTTTCATCAGTCGCAGCGATCTCGAGCTGGTGTGCTTCGATCGCTGTGTCGCTCCCGGTATTCCGGAGGTGGGGTGTGCTGGGCACTTCGCTGCTCCCGTTGTCCCGGAGCTGGTCTGCATTGGTCGCTTCTTTGCTCCCGGTGTTCCGGAGCTCGTGTGCGCTGAGCGCTTCGCTGCTCCCGGGTTCCCGGAGCGAGGCTGTGCCGGTCACTTCACTGCTCCCGGTCGCCTGTGGCTGTGGGTTGGCGTATTGACTCTTGTTTTGGTGGCGGTATTGAGGGGCTTTGTCTCGTCTTTCCTCATCTGACGAGCTGCCATCGCTGCTGTCTGTCGTGGACGTTAGCCGCCTCTTCCCTGTCGTTCCTGCAGGGGCCCTTGCTCGCCTGTTCTCCTTACACTTGCGGGCCTTTTTCTTGACAGTCTCCCATCCCGCTTCATCGTCCGCTGTCTCCTCGTTCCTGGACTCGGTGCGATGGGGGAGAGTTTCGCTGCTGGCTGCTGGTGTCTCGCAGCTCGCCATGGCAGGCTTCTCTTCCTCACCGACTTGTTCCGAGTCCACGAGGGCGGTTGCTTCTTTGCCCAGGGCGTTGGTCGGGGGGAGGGTGTGGGTCTCCTCTGGAGCGTTGTGTTCCTCAGCTTCCTCCTCCTCTGGTGTAATGTTCTTTGCTGCCTGCACATAGCTGAAGTTGCGTTTGGGGCAGTTTTTGTAAAGGTGCCCAGCCAGACCACAGAGGTTGCAGCACTTGGTCTCCTTACAGTCCTTTGTCTGGTGGCCTTCGTTCTTGCAGTTTCAGCAGATGACAGTTTTGCAGCTTGCCGCCACATGGCCTGCCTTCCCGCAGGTCCGGCACACATTGGGCTGGCCAGCGTACACCATGTAGCCCCGACTTCCTCCGATGGCGAAGCTGGAGGCGGGGTGCAGGATGGTTCCGCTGGCGTCCACCTTCGTGGTGACCTGGATCTGGTGCTTGCTGGTCCATATCCCGTGCAAGTCTTTCAGTTCGCTGCTGTTTCCTGCCCCATCGACATACCTGGCGGGAAAGTCAGCACATCAATGACTGGGATGTGGAGGTTGTACATCTGCACTGTGATAGTGCGTCTTCTCTGCAACGGGAGGGTGAACAGTGGCTCCCAAGTCAGCACTGAGCGCAGCGGTTCACTCGCCTCCTTCAGTCCCTTCAGGAACTTCAGGCAGAGGGCGACGGTTCTGAAGGTCACATCAAAGTAACCACTCTTCGGGAGGTCCTGCAAAGCCAAGACGTCGGTGACTTTCAAGCCACATGTTCTGATAGGTCCTTACTACACAGTATAAATACACACCAGGCCCATGCTTGAGAGAAGGTCAGTCTGTGACCTGTCCTTTGTTCCTCAGCACTCAAGTGATGAAGGTGGGTGGTGCTTCCCCTTTTATACCTGAAGGTCCAGGTTCGGAGTGTCTCCCACCTAGTGGTCAGTGTTCTCACGGTGTACATACAGTTTATACATGGGTTACAATGCTAGTTGAATACATGACATCACCTCCCCCCAAAGTCTTATTGGGATCACAGGTTGAGTCTCTCTGGTGGTTTACGCTCCCTTGTCGAGCGCCTGAGTTGGGGCTCCGGTTGTTGGGCGCTGGCCTGAGTGTCTGCTGTTTGCAGTGCCTCAGGCCTGTCCGGACTGCCCACAGTGACTGGGCTCTCCTCCCTTTGGTTCCGGTGTTTGGTCACCTGTGGTGGTGTGAACTCTATGTCGTGTTCTTCCTCTGCTTCTTCTATGGGGTTGCTGAACCTCCTTTTTGTTTGATCCACATGTTTGCGGCAGATTTGTCCATTGGTAAGTTTAACTACCAGAATCCTATTTCCCTCTTTGGCAACCACAGTGCCTGCGAGCCATTTGGGCCCTGCAGCGTAGTTGAGGACAAAAACAGGATCATTTACATCAATACATCGCGCCCTCGCATTCCTGTCATGGTAGTGATATTGTGACTGGCGCCTGCTCTCGACAATTTCTTTCATGGTGGGGTGTATCAGGGATAATCGGGTTTTGAGCGTCCTTTTCATTAGTCGCTCTGCGGATGGAACCCCTGTGAGCGAGTGTGGTCGGGATCTATAGGCCAACAGGAGGCGTGATAAGCGGGTTTGTAGGGAACCCCCTTGGGATCTGAGCATCCCCTGTTTGATTATCTGCACTGCTCGTTCTGCCTGGCCGTTTGAGGCCGGCTTGAACGGTGCCGTTCTAACATGGTTAATTCCATTGCCTGCCATGAAGTCCTGGAATTCAGTGCTTGTGAAGCACGGGCCATTGTCACTGACGAAGATGTCCGGTAGACCGTGGGCGGCGAACATTGCCCATAGACTTTCTACCGTGGCAGAGGATGTGCTTGAATTTAAAATGTCACACTCGATCCATTTGGAGTAGGCGTCTACTACAACCAAAAACATTTTCCCCATGAAAGGACCTGTATAGTCCACATGGATGCGTGACCAAGGCTTGGCGGGCCATGGCCAGGGGCTAAGGGGGGCTTCCCTGGGCGCATGGCCCAGCTGGGCACACGTGTTGCACCTGCGAACACAAAGTTCCAGATCTGCGTCTATCCCTGGCCACCAAACGTGTGACCTGGCAATTGCCTTCATCGTGACAATGCCCGGCTGACCATTGTGGAGTTCTCTGATGAACACCTCTCTGCCCATCTGGGGCATGACTACGCGGTTTCCCCACAGTAGGCAATCAGCCTGAATCGAGAGTTCATCCTTGCGCCTGTGAAATGGTTTAAATTTCTCAGGGCATGCCCTGTACGTGGCTGCCCAGTCCCCATTCAGGACACATTTCTTGACTAGAGACAATAGCGGGTCTCTATTTGTCCAGACTTTAATCTGACGGGCTGTCACGGGTGAGCCTTCGCTTCCGAAAGCTTCAACAGCCATGACCATCTCAGCACCATGCTCGGTAGCCCCCTCAGTGGTGGCTAGTGGGAGCCTGATGAGTGCATCGGCGCAGTTTTCGGTGCCCGGTCTGTGCCGAATTGTGTAGTCATAGGCAGCTAACGTGAGTGCCCACCTCTGTATGTGGGCTGATGCGTTTGCATTTATGGCCTTGTTGTCGGCCAAAAGGGACATTAGGGGTTTGTGATCTGTCTCCAGCTCAAATTTCCTGCCAAACAGGGACTGGTGCATTTTCTTTACCGCATATACACATGCGAGCGCCTCCTTTTCTACCATCCCGTAGCCCCTTTCTGCCTGGGACAGACTCCTGGAGGCATAAGCTACCGGCTGTAACTGACCCTTGGCATTGACATGCTGCAACACACACCCGACACCATAGGACGACGCATCACACGTTAACACAAGTTTCTTACATGGGTCATATAGCGTTAACAGATTGTTGGAACATAACAAATTGCGTGCTCTATTAAAAGCCCTTTCCTGGCTGTCCCCCCAGACCCATTCGTGACCTTTGCGTAGGAGCACGTGTAGTGGCTCTAGCAGCGTGCTCAATTTGGGAAGAAAGTTACCAAAATAGTTCAGGAGCCCCAGGAACGAACGCAGCTCCGTCGTATTATGGGGTCTGGATGCTCTCTGGATCGCTTCCGTCTTGGATGCAGTAGGGCTGATCCCGTCTGCTGCTACCCTCATCCCCAGGAATTCTACCTCTGGAGCTAGGAAGATGCACTTCGCCTTTTTCAGTCGCAGACCTACCCGGTCCAATCTGCGTAGCACCTCCTCCAGGTTGTGGAGGTGTTCTTCAGTATCGTAACCCGTAATGAGGATGTCGTCCTGAAAAACCACCGTCCCTGGAATCGACTTGAGGAGGCTTTCCATATTTCGTTGGAAGATCGCGGCATCTCTATCCCAACCATTCCTTAACACAGTACCTCTCGTCTGTTCTGCTAGTGGCCATGCTTGCGTGGTTTAAATCCCAGTTTCTTGTCGCCATTGATACGTCCTTACTACACAGTATAAATGCACATGAGGCCCATGCTTGAGAGAAGGTCAGTCTGTGACCTGTCCTTTATTCCTTAGCACTCAAGTGATGAAGGTGGGTGGAGCTTCCCCTTTTATACCTGAAGGTCCAGGTTAGGAGTGTCTCCCACCTAGTGGTCAGTGTTCTCACGGTGTACAACTTAGGTCAGTTTATACATGGGTTACAATGCTGGTTGAATACATGACATGTTCCAAGCAAGATTTTCTATCCAATCAGTCCTATCCAATCAGTCCTCGTAGCTAAGATTCTCCATTCCAGGCAGCATCCTTGTAAATCTCCTCTGCACCCTCTCCAGTTCAATCACGTCCTTCCTATAATACGGCAACCAGAACTGCTGCAGTACTCCAGCTGTGGCCGAACCAGACTATTATACAATTTAAGCATAACTTCCCTGCTCTTGCATTCTATGCCTCGGCCAATAGAGGCAAGCATTCCATATGCCTTCTGAACCACCTTATCCACCTGGCCTGCTATTTTCAGGGAATCTGTGGACCAATGGTGGAGCTTTGGAGGCGTGGCCTATTCAGTTGGAGCTCTGTTGCTGTGAGAAAAGGAGCTTGCTGCTGTTGCTCCTATCTGGAAAGCCTGTTGTGAGCCCTGAGAAACAGCCCAGGAAGAGGAGGAAGGGGCTTTCTACAATTCCAATTCATCCAGAGGGAGAGGAGGAGAGCAGAAAATTCATCAACCTTTATTACTGCTACAGAGAGTTGGAGAGAGGAGGAAAAAAGAACAACTATCCAGTGTGGAAGGAGGGAGAAACTTCATCAACCAAAGGTGGGTGTGTTTTGGTGCATTCCCCTAAAGACTTTGTTGTATCGGTGGGGGGAGGAAAGAAGACTTGCTAGAGGGCCGGAACATCGCGGGGGGGTGTGTGTGTGTGGAAGTGTGTGTGGGGGTCTTGCTTACAGCTTGGCCCCACACACCACTGAAGCACGCCTCCCCCATTGCCTAGCCTGGGATAGCTGGAGCTACCTGGCTGAAGAACTATTAATCACCCCCCACCCGAAGACCATCTACAAAGACTGTGTTTGTTTTTCCATCATCTGGGGAGTGCACCCCAAGAAAAACACCCACCCATCGCTGTGAGGGGAGACCTGCCCTCACAGCTTCCCTCTTTCCCACCCCCTTACCTCTTTCGCTCTCTCTCTGTCTCTCCCCTCTCTCTCTGAGAGCCCCTTTCCTCCTAATTGAAAAACCAATTCAGACAACTGAGCAGAGGGAGCAAGGCCCCTCCCCAATTGTTAACTAGGGGAGAGGTGTGCCTCTTTTAGAGCTCCCTCTGTTCAAACACCAATGAGGCCATTTAAGACCATTAAGGCCTGTGACTTTGGGGTGGGTGTAGCCCTTAAAGGGACCCCGTGATGGCGACCCCATCCACGCCGGTGGCAGGGCCAGCAAAGACATATGAGCAGGCAGCGTCCACATCCACGGCGCCTCCTGCGCCTCCTGCTGCCCTGCCACCATTCAGACTGATAACAAAAAAACACGGGGTCAAGAGCTACACTCACCCCACAATGAGCATTGAGGAGTGCGTGCGGGCGATGGCTGGGGTAGTCGGCCCCTCGGCCATTGTCGCAGCCTCCAAGATGTCTGGGAAGGCTGTATTCTTCCTGGGGTCGGAGCGGGCGGTGTCCCTGGCCCTTGAAAAGGGGCTCACGGTGGGCAGGACGTTCCTGCCGGTGGACCCTCTCGAGGCCACCGCGCAGAAGGTCATCATTTCTAACGTCCCGCCCTTTGTTCCCGCTGAGCTCCTCCTCCCTCACCTACACCAACTGGGAGAGGTAAGGTCAGGGATCAACCCCATACCGCTCGGCCTCAGGGAGAACAGCCTGCGCCACGTGTTCTCCTTCCGCCGCCACCTCTTTGTCCGGCTGGTGCGGGAGGAGACGACGGAGAGATCGTTTAATGTGGTGCACGAGGGAACTGCGTACCGCGTCTTCTGGACATCGGACGGCGTGCGGTGCCATGCCTGTAGGGAGGTGGGGCATGTTCGCAAGAACAGCCCCGCCTCCAAGGCCGCCAAAACACCGAGGGCGGCCAAGGCTGGCGCCGCCGTCACCCCTCCCCCAAGTAGCGTCCGCGTGCCGGGAGCCGTAGGTGCGCGGGCATCGTCGGGGGCCTTTGTTTTCACGGCCTCCGGCGGAGGGGAGGGAGAGCATCCGATCGGAAAGAAGGCGCGGAGGAAGGCGAAACATCTCGAGGCGGGTCCCCTCAGTGCGCCAGACAGTCTGATTACCGCGCTCAGCCCAACTCTGTCACCGGCGAGCGCGGGGTGCCCTGAGCCCGTGCCCGAACCCTTGACCAATATCACAGAGGGGCTCGGGCGCGGGCAAGATAAGAAAAAGGTGGGAGTGGAGCGGGAGGCCTCGGCTGACATGGAGGTCTTCCTGCCTCCGCGCCCCCCCAGGAACAAAAGGAGGCGCAGCTCCAATGAGGCGGAGGGGGAACAACATCACTCCGCGGAGGAGTCGGTGCCCGCCGCGTGTCCCGCGTCCCCCACCAGCGCCCCCAAACTGCGCCGTAGGCGAGAGGAGTCTGTCCCCGGGGAGGGTGAGACAGTCGAGGCTGCCCAGCCTCTGCCTCCCGGGGATGGCGTGGAAGATCTGCCTGTCGTGGGGGGCGTGGGGCCAGCGGAGGAATGCGTTGCTGCCTGGTCGAGCGTCCCGGGGACTGAGGCGGGCGGGGCCGAAAAGGCCGAACCTGAGCCCACCCAGCTATGAACCAACTTCCCCCGGGAGTCGCTCGGCCCGGAAGAAACAAAAAATGTTAACAATTTTAATGAATCTGTACACGTTGGGCCGGGGGGTGGCGGCGGGGAGGGGGAAGAACAACAACCCTCGCCCCCTACTTTGGAGCTGGGGTACTTGGAGGACCTGGAGAATTACTTTGGCCAGGTCTCTCCGTGTTCCCCGGCTCCTGGGGCGGAGGAGGATCCCCTTCCGCTGTCGCTCCCCGACCCAGCACCACTTTTAAAAGAGCCCAGTGGGGACTCCTCTGCCGACGATCCTGGGGGTGGGATCGGGGCAGAGCCAGGGCCGGATGGAGCGGCCGGGCCATTTGCCGTACCTCGTGCGGTCGACGGGCCGGCTGCTGGCAGCGACCTCCCGGAGCGGGACGGGGACTCGGTGGGGGACTCGGGAGAAGATCTCGAGTCCATCGCCAGTGAGGCGGTGGATCTCCTCGTGCCCGCCGCTGAGTCCCCCCTCATTCCTGCAAAGGAACTCCGGGACTTTTTGGTCCAGAGCCAGGGTCGCCGCAACCGAGCCCATCTGGCCCTGGAAAGATGGTCCGAGCCGGGGCTGCTCATCGCGTCCGTCCGCGCCGCCGCTAAAACCATGGCCGCGGGCGGGCCCTTATCAAAGGCGCAAGGCCTTGAGCTGCGTCGGCTCAAAAGGTTCCTCGCTGGGCTGCTGAGGGAGTGGAGGTCAACAAACGACTCCACTCCCCCTCCCACAATAGGTTAGGTAGAGGTTGCACAATGCTTTTGTCATGAAGATAACCATAGCCAGCCTCAACATCAACGGCGGCAGTGAGGCACGCCGTAGATTTAACAAATTTTCGCTCCTGCGTGAGGGGAAATATGCCGTGTGCTTCCTGCAAGAAACCCACACCGTTCCGGGAGATGAAGCCACGTGGCTCCTGGAATGGCAAGGAGAGGTCCGCTTGAGCCACCTCACCGCCACTTCTTGTGGGGTGGCCATCTTGTTGGCCCCGCATTTTCAGCCGGAGATCTTGGGGGTCGAGGAACCCATGCCAGGCCGCTTGCTGCACGTCACGGTTCGCCTGGGGGACGTGCCGCTCCATCTCGTAAACGTGTACGCCCCTCAGCCCGGCCCGCAGCAAATGTGCTTCTTCGAAGAAGTGTCCGCTCTTCTTGGCTCCGTCGACGTCGGTGACTGCATTGTCCTCGGGGGAGATTTTAACTGCACCCTCAAGGCGAGGGACCAGTCCGGTGCCCCGCAGAGCATGACGGCGATGGAGAAGTTGAGGGACCTGGTCGGGTCCTTCGACTTGGTGGACATCTGGCGAAATCTCCATCCCGACTCCAGCGCCTTAACTTGGGTGAGGCCTGGAGTAGGATGGTCCAGAGTCGACCGCCTTTACGTGTTTCGGGCGTACGTTTCCTGCATCCCGGCGGCCTCCATGCGGCCGGTGCCGTGTTCGGACCACCATCTGGTGTGGACGGAGCTCGCTTCGCTCCGCGTGAGGACGGGGTCCGCGTACTGGCATTTTAACAACCAGCTGCTGGAGGACGTGTGGTTCCAGGACTCGTTCCGTCGTTTCTGGGCCGCCTAGAGAAGGAAGCAGGGGGGCTTCCCCTCCTTGAGGCTATGGTGGGACGTGGGCAAGGCTCACGTCCGCGTCTTCTGTCAAGAGTACGCGAGGGGGTCGACCAAGAGGCGGGCGGCCAGGGTCGGGCGCCTAGAAAAAGAGGTGCTCGACCTGGAGTTCTGTCTCGGTCAAGTCATTGAAGACCCGGCCCTGCGGATGGTGCACGAAGCGAAGAAGGCCGCGCTGAAGGACCTGCAGCTCGTCGGGTCCCGAGGCGCGTTCGTGAGGTCGCGGATCCGGTTCCTGCGGGATCTGGACCGCGGCTCCCCCTTCTTCTACTCGCTGGAAAAAAGACAGAGTGTCCGTAAGCAGCTCTTGATGCTGCTGGCCGACGACGGCTCTCTCGTCTCGGATCCGGAGGGCGTCAACAACAGGGCCCGTGAATATTACGGGGCTCTGTTCTCTCCGGAGCCATCCAGCGAGGAAGCGCGTAGAGTTTTGTGGGAGGAAAAGCCCTGGGGCTGGACGGGCTGACCGTGGAGTTCCACAGGATGTTCTGGGATGTCCGGGGGGCGACTACGCGCGGGTCCTGGGGGAAAGTCTGGCGACCGGGGAGATGCCCCTCTCTTGGCGCAGGGCAGTCATCGTCCTGCTGCCTAAGAAGGGCGATCTCCGCCTCCTTAAGAACTGGCGTCCGGTCTCCCTCCTCAGCACGGACTACAAAATCTTCGCCAGGACGATGTCTGCTTGCCTTGGCGCCGTGCTGGACCACATAATCCACCCCGACCAGTCCAACACGGTCCCGGGCCGGACAATCCACGATAACATCCATCTGGTCTGGGACTCATCCATCATTCCCAGGAGGCTGGTCTGTCGGTCACCTTCCTATCTCTCGACCAAGAGAAGGCGTTTGACAGGGTGGATCACGACTATCTGTTCGGAACTCTGCGCGCTTTCGGGTTCGGGACGCATTTCATTGCCCGGATCCGACTTTTGTACGCCGCCGCGGAGTGTCTGATAAATGTCTACGGGTCCTTGTCGGCGCCCCTTCACTTTGGGAGAGGGGTGCGCCGGGGATGCCCCATGTCCGGCCAGTTATATGCCATCTGCGTGGAGCCTTTCCTGCGCCTCCTGCGGACAAGGTTGTCGGGACTGGCTCTGCAAGGGCCGGGCGTGGAGGTCGTCCTCTCGGCTTACGCCGATGATGTGCTCCTCACGGTAGAGGATCCCGCTGACCTGCGGAGGATGCGTGAGTGCCAGGAGATTTACTTGGCCGCATCCTCCGCCAGGATCAACTGGGAGAAATGTTCCGGACTCCTGGTGGGTCAGTGGTGGGTGGACTCCCTGCCGGAGGAGCTGAGGCCTTTTGCCTGGAGCACGACCCATCTCCTCTATCTGGGAGTCTACCTTAGCCCCGACGAGGAAGCCTGGCCGGCGAACTGGCAAGAGCTGGAGGCCAAGGTCGCCGCTTGCCGAGGGCGCTGGACAGGACTGCTCCGAGTGCTGTCCTACAGGGGTCGAGCGCTAGTCATAAACCAGCTGGTGGCAGCCATGCTGTGGTACCGGCTGGTCACTTTGACCCCTCCCCCTGCGTTTGTCACCAAGATACAGAAGAAGCTGGTGGACTTCTTCTGGAACAACAGGAAGCACTGGGTCTCTGCCGCGGTCTTGAGTCTCCCGCTTGGGGAGGGCGGTCAGTCGTTGGTGTGCGTCAGCACCCAGCTCGCGACTTTCCGTCTTCAGACCCTGCAGAGATACCTTTACGTCGAGCCCCCTCCTAGGTGGCGTGCTCTGGCGACGTATTTCTTCCGCCAGCAGCACGGCCTCAACTACGACACGCAGCTCCTGTTTGTGAGCATGGGGGCGTCAGGACCGGCGTCCAGGAGCTCCCTGTCTTTTACAAGGAACTCACCAGGGTCTGGAACAAAGTCTCCACCAAGCGCAGCTCTCCACCGGCTGGAGTGGCGGCTGTCCTGCAGGAGCCGCTGCTCGGGAATCCGTACCTCCACGACCGAGGTTTTAGGTGGCGGTCAGACGAGAGGGCTGTGGCTGGTAGAGGTGACCAGGGTCAGGGACCTGCTCGATGGCGGAGGAGCGGGCTGGATGGCGCCAGACACGCTGGCGCGGTGCCTAAATTCCGCAAATGTCCGCCGCGCGGCCGATGCCATCGAGTCGCTAAAAACAGCTCTGGGCCCTGACTCCGTTAGGTGTGTCGAGGAGGCTCAAGCACGTGGGGAAATCCCATCCGAACTAACCCCCGTCCGGACGGAATTCCTCATCGGCGCCAAACCCCGGAATCTCCCTCGGGAGCCGGCGCCTCACAACTTGAGCCGCCTCGGGGAAATCCCCTCCGTGCCTTTCAGTTCCGCGCGGAGGGGTTTCCTGTACGGGCTGCTCCTGCACACTCTCAACTTTGCCATCCTCGCCTGCCATGCGGACACGCCATGGCGTACCATCTTGCCGTCCGGAGGAGGCGGAGGTCCCCGATGGAGGGCACTCTACGCGGGAGTCCTCCCACTATTTATCGGGGACTTGGCCTGGAGGGTGGTGCACGGAGCAGTGCCGTGCAATAAATTTTTAAGCCAGTTCACGGGCTCCCAGGCCGCCTGCAATTTCTGCGGTCTGGAAGAGTCCGTGTTCCATGTTTTTATCGAATGCACGAGGTTGCAGCCCCTGTTTTATTATTTAAAGGGGCTGCTCCTGAAATTCTGGCTGCACTTCAGTCCCACTCTCCTGATCTTTGGGCACCCTGTGCGGAGGGGAGCGGGTAGGTCCGAGGGCCTCCTCGTAGGACTGCTTCTGGGCACGGCCAAGGGTGCCATCAGCCGGTCCAGGCAGCGGGCGGTCGAGGGGGTCGTTCAACCTGACTGCCTGCCTCTCTTCCGCGCGTACATCCGCGCCAGGGTGTCCTTGGAGATGGAGCACGCGGTGTCCACCGGTACGCTCGCGGCCTTCCATGAGAGGTGGGCGCCAGAGGGACTGGAGTGCATCATCACGCCCGGCAACCAAATTTTAATTTGATTTTATGTTTTAAAGTTTAATTTGTTTTAATTGCCGGTGTTTTTAGTGTCCCCCTCCCCTTTTGTGGGAGGCACTTGGAGAAAAAAATATGTGCCCAAAAAAAAACTTTAAAAAAAAACAATAACAGAAAAAAAACACCAAAAAAAAAAACACAAAAAAAGGGCCTTGAAAATGTTAGGTGCGTCCCCCAGATCAGGGGGCCACGATTTAATGTTTTAGTTTCCTCCCAAAAAGAGTTCTGTGGACACGCACTCCAAGGTCCCTTTGTTCATCTGCACTGTTGAGTGGCTTGCCACTTAATGTGTATACCTTTCCTTATTAGCCCTCCCAAGGTGCATCACCTCACAATTCTCTGAATTAAATTCCATTTGCCACTGCTCTGACCACCTGACCAGTAGATTGATATCTTCCTGCAGCCCATGACTTTCCTCTTCATTATCAAGCACATCGCCAATTTTAGTGACGTCTGCAACCTTCTTTATCATACTCCCTACATTCAAATCTAAATTGTTGATATATATCACAAAAAGCAATTGACCCAGTACTGAGCCCTTCGGAACCCCACTGGAAACATCCTTCCAGTTACATTGGAAACCAAGCCACATTGTGAAAAACAAGCTGCTAATGCAGAGGATACTCACGACTTCTGGTCTCCTGAACCCAAGTGTCCAGAGTAATTCACTTCCACAGGGAAGTACTGGAAGTGACCCACCCACCCAGCTCTGTGGTGGGCTATCAGGCGGTCACTTGGGGAGGTGGAGCTGGACAGGGTATTGAAGGTTACTTGTTGCGAGCTCTCTGCATTCCAGGTCCTATTCTGGAATGATGGGCTAGCATGGTCCAAAGGACATTGCGGTCCGGATAAAGCCTTGTAAAGGCTTATGGAAGTAAATGATTACATCGGATTACATGGGACATATGGCACAGAAACAGGCCATTTGGCCCAGTCAGCCAATGCCGGTGCTTATGCTCCACCCACTCATCTATCAGCAGAACCCTCTATTCCTTTCTCCCTCATATGCTTGTCTAGCCTCCCCTTATATACATTGATACTATTTGCTTCAACCACTCCCTGGGGGTAGCAAGCTCCACATTCTCACCACGCTCTGGGTAAAGATTTTCAGGTACTGTATGCACCTGTTGGTGCTGAGGGCTTCTTTGGTGAGCAAGTGGAGGAGCTGCTGCATAATTTCTCTACCTTTCAATTCTACCCCTCCAGAAATAAACCCTAGTGCCTGGTCTGTTTTGTGGTACCTTATCGACTGGTCAATAGTTCCCTGGACATGTTCTATCTCCCTTAAATACAGGAATGGATTGGTGGTGGTGCTACATTATCTAGAGGAGGAAGGTCCAGAAGCAACCACTTTTACATTTCCTGGGAGTATGTCTCCCACATTCTGGTGGCTTCCATACGGCCGATGGGGCGTTGGAGGATGAACGGCTCTGGGATTCGTTCCATCAGTTCTGGGCATAGCTGAACGTTCTGCTACAGCAGCTCCTCCACTTGCTCACCAAAAAAGCCCTCAGCACCAAATACTAAAGGGCATCTGCGGCACCTGAAAGAGTCCCAAGTTGCATGGCCAAGCTCATTGGCAAGGCAAGGCCCACTGGATGCTGGGCCCTGCTCTGATATTGAGGGCACCCACTCAGCTTGTTGCTGCAGTAGATGCTCTCTGAAGGTGGTCCTCACTCTGTGACAGGGATTGCTCCCTCACTCACCTGCGAGGCATTAGGCCGCTGGTCAGTAAAGCCAGCCCCAATGTATCTGGTGGCAGGGAATTCGGGTCATGCGCTAAACCCTGCAGGAAGGGCCGCCAGATCCCAAATGTGGGTGGACCAGGACTAGTTTCACTCGGCAGTAACCTTCCTTCTGATGCCTTCACCACTGAAGTTCACCAGATGCCAATAAACTGCAAGGTGTGAAAGCAGGGTGGCGGAGGCACTATGGATGCTGCCGACCTTGGCCTTAACTGGAGGGTGCATATTAAGTCCACCCAAACTGTCCAGGAAATTGGTATGATGAATACAGCTACAGCCTGAGGCCTTTGCAAGAGCCCAAGTAAAAACTAAAGCCCCCACGCTCCCCCCCCCCCCCACTCTCCCCCAAGTGAAGGGGCTTCTGGAACCACAGTTTCAGACTCGCTCACCTTCGTGTTAAATACATGAAAAAGCCTAAACGACTGGAGATTGTGGTCCGACTCAGGCTCCCAGTTTAGCTTCCGAAGGCGGGATGGCTCTGGGAAGCTGCCTCGGGCTGAAGAGACAGGGAAGGTTGATAGTGAGGCTCTGGGAACAGAGATGAGGGCCTCACGATCAGCCTTCCCTGCCGGTTCAGTCTGAGGAAGCTACCTGGAGGCTTCCTGCCTTCGGAAGCGATTAGCTACAGGCTCATGAATACAAAGGCCGATTGAGTTCGACCCTCCAGACATGAGCCCCCACCTCGTGGGGGAGATGCCACTGAGGCACACATATCCTCCCTTGGAATGAGAGCCCTTGGAACCTAGATGCCCCATAGGAATTGGGAGAGATCCTGGCACCAGCAGTCACGGATTCCTCCGAGCCAGCTGGTGCCAGGGGAGGACTCCCTCTTAATTCTGGGAAGTCTCGGGGCAACAACCGGAGCGTCCCTTCTTGAGACTTTCCTGTTTAGTCCCAAGGTGGACCCCTGGCTGGCACTGGTTGGGGATGACTGCACAGACTGGGCTTTACACAGTGCCAGTGCAGTTCACACCAAGCAGTGCTCAACTGAGCCTGGAGTTGGAGCAGGGTTGGTGCTTGATGCCAATTGTGGGATATGAGGGCTAGATGGTTCTGTGGTGGGGGCGGGGGGCTGTTGGTTATTGGCTGTCAAATTAAACACAAATTGAAAGGTGTGGAGTTGGCACTGAGAAATGGATGGGACACTGAGGGATGGCATCAGGAGAATTTCAGTTGCACCGCTCCGCTCCTTCTGTGGTTTCTCTGCTGGCATGGATTTGATTTCTGTCACAATGTGCTCTCTCTTGTGTGTCTGATCCACTTGTCTTTGTGGTTTTGTTACTCACAACTTTAGTCTGCAGGTACTTTGATGAAACCGCCCATTTTCTCTCTCTCATCCTGACACCAACCATGTCCCTCTAACAGAAGAAGAAATTACAGATTTGTTTTTAAATGACTGGATCGCAACAAGACAACTACAGGTACTTTAGAGCTGCCCTTGGATAGTGAACCATTGAAGCTGTAAATGCTAAATGCAGATTCTGGGTGCAAAACTATCAACTTGTTTCTTTTCAGTAATGTTACTGGCCAAAGATTCTGATGCCACCTGAGTATTAAAGGTTGTGGAGTTGGGGAATGTACACCTTCTTCAGAATCCGAGAGATGGTCCAGAATGGCGGCAATGCCATCAGGTGAACCAGGATGACTGGGACAAGAAACTTCTCTGACACAATCTGAGGGCTATTGGTGGCAGTACCTGAGCCAGCTGACCTGGGAGCTGGTCCTTGACAAGGACCCAGGGATTGGCAAGGTCAGAGGGCACCAGTAACAGCTGGGACAAGAGTTTCCCATCGACTCCTTGTCCCACGGATTATCCCAATTGATCAGAACAACGAGCGAGTACTGATCTGGTTTCAGTTTCCAGGGTTTGAGCATTGATGTCTGCATGGTCACTGCAGTGGATTGTGATGTTACGCACTCTGACTTTCACGGGGAATTATACAAGCTGGAATAAACAAACCTTCTGCAGCAACACCCTTCCGACTGTCAGCTGGTTAGCGATGATTCCATTGTTCACGCTCCTTCCAGCCAGCCACATTCACTCTGAGAGAGATCAGCCAGTTAGTCACAGTCAGTACAGCTCCCTTTCCTTCACTTAAACTGCTTGTGCAGCCCTGTCTACAAACCTATCGTGATGTTAGTGATCACGTGATGCACAGGGTCGGGTCAGGCTTGCCTCGTGATGTCACAGTTTGACACGTCCAGTTAAAGGGCCTCTCCTTGATGCAACAGTGTTTGGCCAAAAAGCCTTGGGCCTTAGGTTGGATGTGTTAGAATGCAATAACAGCTTTGAACTTGGTTATGATCTCGAGAGTTGGGTGTGCGGGCAATGGGCAGTGATGGGATGTTTGCCTTCTCCGTGCCCCCTTCTCTTCGTGGGGCCCAGTTAACTTTGTGATTGTTGCTCACCCTGCCGACTGTCCCGAGCAATGCCCCGGGAGGTCCACCAAGGATAAATAGTTGTCTACCTTTGCAGAACAGGGAGTGAGCACCAAACTCAAGGACTGGGAGGAGCTGGTCAGTGAGGGAGCTGAGAGTGGGGCTCAGTCACCATCTGTGAGCAGGTTGCAGGCTCCAGACTACCTATTAACAACCCCAAAGAATATCTAATAACAACAAAATGAACTGTTCCAACAACCTACTGTGCATCAGTATTACTGTATCTATTAAACTCTTTATGTTCCTCATTCTGACTTTCACAAATGATGATACAAGATCAATAGGTTAATACCAACCTTTCAAAGCTCACAACCTAATCTGCTGGTTGATGATGTTTTCATTGTTTGTGTTCTCTTCATAAAGCAAAGATGGTGAGATATTGTAGTCGGCCACATTCACTCCGAGAGAGATCAGCCAGTTAGTCACAGTCAGTGCTTTCCTTCACTGAAACTGGTTCTGTCTCAGGTTGCCCCAGGTTACAAACCTATTGTGATGTCTGATCTCATTGTGATGCACAGGGTAGGGTCAGGCTTGCCTTGTGATGTCACAGTTTGACCCGTCCAGTTAAAGGGCCTCACCTTGATGTAACTGTGTTTGGCCAAAGACCCCTGGGCTTTAGATTACAATGACTAGATGCACTTGAATGCAATAACAGCTTTGCACTTAGTTAGGACCCAGAGAAGAGGGTGCACGGGCGATGGACAATGATAATCTTGTTTGCCTTCTCCGTGCCCTCATCTGTGGGTGGAGGATGGTTCTAAGAACATAGAACATAAGAATTAGGAACAGGAGTAGGCCATCTAGCCCCTCGAGCCTGCTCCGCCATTCAATAAGATCATGGCTGATCTGGTCGTGGACTCAGCTCCACTTACCCGCCCTCTCCCCGTAACCCTTAATTCCCTTATTGCTTAAAAATCTATTTATCTTTGACTTGAAAACATTCAATGAGCCAGCCTCAACTGCTTCCTTGGGCAGAGAATTCCACAGATTCACAACCCTCTGGGAGAAGAAATTCTTTCTCAACTCGGTTTTAAATTGGCTCCTCCGTATTTTGAGGCTGTGCCCCCAAGTTCTAGTCTCCCCTACCAATGGAAACATCCTCTCTGCCTTTATCTTGTCTATCCCTTTCATGATTTTAAATGTTTCTATAAGATCACCCCTCATCCTTCTGAACTCCAAGGAGTAAAGACCCAGTCTATTCAATCTATCATCATAAGGTAACCCCCTCATTTCTGGAATCAGCCTAGTGAATCGTCTCTGTAACCCTTCCAAAGCTAGTATATCCTTCCTTAAGTAAGGTGACCAAAACTGCACGCAGTACTCCAGGTGCGGCCTTACCAATACCTTATACAGTTGCAGCAACACCTCCCTGCTTTTGTACTCCATCCCTCTCGCAATGACGGCCAACATTCCATTCGCCTTCCTGATTACCTGCTACACCTGCAAACTAACCTTTTGGGATTCATGCACAAGGACCCCCAGGTCCCTCTGCACCACAGCATGTTGTAATTTCTCCCCATTCAAATAATATTCCCTTTTACTGTTTTTTTTCCCAAGGTGGATGACCTCACACTTTCCGACATTGTATTCCATCTGCCAAACCTTAGCCCATTCGCTTAACCTATCCAAATCTCCTTGCAGCCTCTCTGTGTCCTCTACACAACCCGCTTTCCCACTAATCTTAGTGTCATCTGCAAATTTTGTTGCACTACACTCTGTCCCCTCTTCTAGGTCATCTATGTATATTGTAAACAGTTGTGGTCCCAGCACTGATCCCTGTGGCACACCACTAACCACTGATTTCCAACCGGAAAAGGACCCACTTATCCCGACTCTCTGCTTTCTGTTCGTCAGCCAATTCTCTATCCATGCTAATACATTTCCTCTGACTTCGCGTACCTTTATCTTCTGCAGTAACCTTTTGTGTGGCACCTTATCGAATGCCTTTTGGAAATCTAAATACACCACATCCATCGGTACACCTCTATATACCATGCTCGTTGTATCCTCAAAGAATTCCAGTAAGTTAGTTAAACATGATTTCCCTTTCATGAATCCATGATGCGTCTGCTTGATTGCACTATTCCTATCTAGATGTCCCGCTATTTCTTCCTTAATGATAGTTTCAAGCATTTTCCCCACTACAGATGTTAAACTAACCGGCCTATAGTTACCTGCCTTTTGCCTGCCCCCTTTTTTAAACAGAGGCGTTACATTAGCTGCTTTCCAATCCGCTGGTACCTCCCCAGAGTCCAGAGAGTTTTGGTAGATTATAACGAATGCATCTGCTATAACTTCCGCCATCTCTTTTAATACCCTGAGATGCAATTCATCAGGACCAGGGGACTTGTCTACCTTCAGTCCCATTAGCCTGTCCAGCACTACCACCCTAGTGATAGTGATTGTCTCCAGGTCCTCCCTTCCCACATTCGAGCATTCCAAGGTCCTTCTGAAACAGCGTTTGTGTTTCTTGGGTTTGGAGTGCTGGACGCTCAGATCAACGGTGGTGCAGTAGTCATAAGAACATAAGAAATAGGAGCAGAAGTCGGCCATATGGCCCCTCGAGCCTACTCCACCATTTAATATGATCATGGCTGATCCGATCATGGACTCAGGTCCACTTCCCTGCGCGTTCCCCATAACCTCTTAATCCCTTATCAGTTAAGAAACTGTCTCTCTGTCTTAAATCCATTCAATCACCCAGTATCCAAAGCACTCTGAGGCAGTGAATTCCACAGATTTACAACCCTCTGAGAGAAGAAATTCCTCCTCATCTTAGTTTTAAATGGGCAGCCCCTTACTCTAAGATTATGCCCCGAGTTCTAGCTGGAATAAACAAACCTTCCACAGCAACACCCTTCCGACTGTCAGCTGGTTAGCGATGATTCCATTGTTCACGCTCCCTTCCAGCCGGCCATATTCACTCCTAGAGAGATCAGCCAGTTAGTCACAGTCAGTACAGCTCACTTTCCTTCACTTAAGCTGCTTGTGCAGCCTCTCTGCCTCATGTTGCCTCTGTTTACAAACCTATCGTGATGTCAGTGATCACGTGATGCACAGGGTAGGGTCAGGCGTGCCTCGTGATTTCACAGTTTGACACGTCCAGTTAAAGGGCCTCACAGTGTTTGGCCAAAAAGCCTTGGGCCTTAGGTTGGATGTGCTAGAATGTAATAAACAGCTTAGCCATTGGTTATGAACCAGAGAGTTGGGTGTGCGGGCAATGGGCAGTGATGGGATTGTTTGCATTCTCTATGCCCCCTTCTCTTAGTGGGGCCCAGTTAACTTTGTGACTGTTGCTCACCCTGCAGACTGTCCCGAGCAATGCCCTGGGAGATCTACCAATGATAAGTAGTTGTCTACATTTACAGAACAGGGAGTGAGCACCAAACTCAAGGGCTGGGAGGAGCTGGTCAGTGAGGGAGCTGAGAGTGGGGCTCAGGAACCATCTGTGAGCAGGCTGCAGGCTCCAGACTACCTATTAACAACGCCAAAGAAGATCTAATAACAACAAAATGAACTGTTCCAACAACCTACTGTGCATCAGTATTACTGTATCTATTAAAGTTTATATTGCTCATTCTGACTTTCACAAATGATGATACAAGATCAATAGGTTAATACCAACCTTTCAAAGCTCACAACCTTCTCTCTAATCTGCTGGTTGATGATGTTTTCATTGTTTGTATTCTCTTCAGAAGGCAACGATGGTGAGATATTGTCGCCGGCCACATTCACTCCTGGAGAGATCAGCCAGTTAGTCACAGTCAGTGCTTTCCTTCACTGACACAGGTTGTGTCTCAGGTTGCCCCAGGTTACAAACCTATTGTGATGTCTGATCTCATTGTGATGCACAGGGTGGGGTCAGGCTTGCCTTGTGATGTCACGGTTTGACCCGTCCAGTTAAAGGGCCTCACCTTGATGTAACTGTGTTTGGCCAAGTACCCCTGGACTTTAGATTACAATGACTAGATGCGCTACATTGCAATAACAACTTTACACTTGGTTATGACCCAGAGAAGAGGGTGCACGGGCGATGGACGATGATAAGCTTGTTTGCATTCCCCGTGCCAACATCTCTGGGTGGAGTCTTATTCTAGCACACCAATGTCCTTCTGAAACAGCGTTTGTGTTTCTTGGGTTTGGAGTGCTGGACGCTCAGATCAACGGTGGGGCAGTAGTCATAAGAACATAAGAACATAAGAAATAGGAGCAGGAGTAGGCCATACAGACCCACGAGCCTGCTCCGCCATTTTATACGATCATGGCTGATCCGATCATGGACACAGGTCCACTTCCCTGCCCGCTCCCCTTAACCCCTTATCAGTTAAGAAACTGTCTATCTCTGACTTAAATCCCTTCAATGTCCCAGCTTGCACAGCTCTCTGCAGCGAATTCCACAGATTTACAACCCTCTGAGAGAAAAAATTCCTCCTCATTTCAGTTTTAAATGGGCGGCCCCTTATTCTAAGATCATGCCCCCTAGTTCTAGTCTCTCCCATCAGTGGAAACATCCTCTCTGCATCCACCTTGTCAAGCCCCCTCATAATCTTATACGTTTCGATAAGATTGTCATGTATCTTACATTATTATATATAACTGTATCCTAACATGCGATACATGACTGTAATAAGATATGACCTGCAACCACCAGCATACCTTACCACCAGGGGTGCACTTGCAAGAGACAGGTATGTAAGGACAGGTCTCAGGCAAGTGCAGCATTCCAGAGCTGTGAAATAAAGCTGCAGGCCCAGAGTGACCTTGACTTCACGACATGACTTGTGTGAATCTGTACTGAGGGGACAGGACTTTACAAAGATCACCTCTCATTTTTCTGAATTGCAATGAATAGATGCCCAACCTACTCAACCTTTCCTCAAAAGTCAACCCCCTCATTTCCGGAATCAACCGAGGGAACCTTCCCTGAACTGCCTCCAAAGCAAGGATATCCTTTCTTAAATATGGAAACCAAAACTGTACGCAGCATTCCAGGTGTGGCCTCACCAATACCCTGTATAACTGTAGCGAGACATCCTTGCTTTTATACTCCATCCTCTTTGAAATAAAGGCCAGGATACCATTGGCCTTCCTGATCACTTGCTGTACCTGCATACTAACCTTTTGTGTTTCATGCACAAGTACCCCCAGGTCCCGCTGTACTGTGGCACTTTGCAATCTTTCTCCATTTAAATAATAACTTGCTTTTTGATTTTTTTTCTGCCAAAATGCATAACCTCACACTTTCCAACATTATACTCCATCTGTCAAATTTTTGCTCACTCACTTAGCCTGTCTATGTCCTTTTGCAGATTTTTGTGTCCTCCTCACACATTGCTTTTCTTCCCATTTTTTTTTTGCCAGCAAACTTGGCTACATTACACTCGGTCCCTTTTTCCAAGTCGTTAAAATAGATTGTAAATAGTTGGAGTCCCAGCACTGATCCCTGCGGCACCCCACTAGTTACTGATTGCCAACCCGAGAATGAACCATTTATCCTGACTCTCTGTTCTCTGTTAGTTAGCCAATCCTCTGTCCATGCTAATATATCACCCCCAACCCCATGAACTTTTACCTTGTGCAGTAACCTTTTAAGTGACACCTTGTCAAATGCCTTCGGGAAGTCCAAATACACCACATGCACTGGTTCCCCTTTATCCACTCTGTTCGTTATATCTTCAAAGAATTCCAGCAAATTTGTCAAACATGACTTCCCTTTCATAAATCCATGCTGACTTTGCCTGACTGAATTATGTTTTTCCAAATGTCCTGCTACTGCTTCTTTAACAACATGTTCCCAACCCCGTCCTTTAACCAATCCTTAATCCATGCTCGTATATTACCCCTAATCCCACGAACCCTAATTTTGTTTAATAACCTCTTGTGTGGCACCTGATCGAATGCCTTCTGAAAATCCAAACAGACCACATCCACTGGTTCCCCCGATCTATTCTGCTCGTTACCACCTCAAAAAACTCAAAACAGATTTGTCAAACATGTTTTCCCTTTCATAAATCTATGTTGACTCTGCCCAATCCTATTATTATTTTCTCAGTGCCCTTAATAATAGATTGTAGCATTTTCCCTACTACGGAGGTGGGTGGGGACGTTTGACCCATCCACCTCCACGGAGGTGTGTGGGGGACCTGACCCATCCACCTCCATGGCACGAACCTGGTATTGCAGTACTTCCAGGAACGGTGCAGTGGCTCTAGGCCTTTTGGCTAAGAGCATTGGCGCAGAGTGATCCTTGGCATGTGCAAGGTGACCTCTGGCGTTTGTGATTTGACAAAGAATTGGAACGATTGGCTACGAATTAAAAAAAAAAAAAAAAAAAAATTCCCTACTACTGATGTCAGGCTAACTGGTCTGTAGTTCCCCATTTTCTTTCTCCCTCCTTTCTCAAATAGTGGTGTTACATTCGCGACCTTCCAGTCCACAGGAACTGTTCTAGAACCTATGGGGCTAGACTTTCGGCACATCATTGCCCATTTATCGCCCATTTATCGCTGAGATGCAGGCTATCGCCCATTTTTGATAAAAAGTGGAAACTAGCGCCCGATTATCGCCCATTTATCGCCGGCCCAACTTTCGGCACACATGAATGTGCAGCATCGCGTGACCTAATGTAAAAAAAAATATGAGGTGATCCGCGTACAAGGCCGAGAGCAGTGCTGAAAATGGAAACTTGCGCCCGATTATTGCCCAGATGATCACCACTGCAACTTTCGGCATTTTGCCCACACTTCACCGAAATGGTCGCTGGCCAAAAAAGTCGCTGAATAAAGCTGCACTGACCTGACCTTAAGTCGGCACTACTCGGCATAACTCGGCACTACCGACGCCTTTTTGAAAGTCGGAGGATCTGTACTGAAAGGCTGCTTCGAGTGTTTGTGAGGAGAATCAATTTGTGAGTGATTTTAAGGGCCATTTTGACTTTTGCCAATCATCTAATCACATTTGTATCTGTTGAGGACAAATGAAGGGCATTTATAGTGATGGGCCTGTAATTTCTCAACCAGTATTGGTCTCTAATCACATGATGCAGACTGAAGATGGGAGAAGGTATATTGAACATTATGTGCCCAATCAAAGGGATGGCAGACTGCTGCGGAGGAGGAGACGTTACACCCAACGCATTTACAGGGAAAAGTGATCAGACCTGAACTTGTCCGATAACATGTGCTTCAGGCTGTGCTTCCGAAACGAGGTCATCAGTGAGATACGCCAGCTAATTAATGGACATCTGCAGCCTACCAACACCATCAGGACCGCACTGTTCATTGAGGTTAAGGTTACTGCGACACTTTCGTACGACGCATCGGGCTCCTTTCAGGCCTCAGCTGGCAACATTTGCGTATCACTCAGCAGGCCACACATTGCTCCATTCGACAGGTGACTGAAGCCCTTTACACACGAAGGATGGACTTCATAAGCTCCCGATGACCAGGGAGGCACAGACTGAGAGGGCTTTGGGTTTCTCGCGAATAGCAAACTTCCCCAAGGTGCAGGGAGCAATAGATAGTACACACATCGCCCTGCGAGCACCTTTACAGGGTGCAGAGCTGTTTCGGAACCGAAAGGGATTCCACTCCCTGAATGTGCAGTTTGTTGTCGACCACAAGCAAATAATCATGGCAGTAAATGCAAATTTTGCAGGCAGCATCCATGATGCGCACATCTTGCGTGAGGTTACTGTCTCTGACCTGTTTCAGGGCCAGCCACAAGGTCACGGTTGGATACTGGGGGATAAAGGATATGGCCTTGCCAGCTGGCTCATGACCCCCCCTGCGTAAGCCCCAGACGGAAGCCGAGAAGCACTACACTGAAAGCCATATAGCTACATGCAATGTCGTCAAAAAGACAATTGGAGTGTTTAAGCAGGGCTTCAGATGCCTGGACCTCTCAGGAGACAACCCACAATACCACCCTGAGCAGGGCGCTGAGTTTATTGTGGTGTGCTGCATGTTGCATAACCCAGCTATCAGGAGAGGACAACAATGATCAGATGGGACCGCCGGAAGAGGAGGATGAGGAGGAGGAGGAGGACCTTGCGGGGGACAATCAGCCTGGCGATGAACCCATCCCCCACGGCCCCCCCCACAAGACTGGAAAAGCCCCGTGGTAGTTACGCAGCTGCAAACCCCTTGCGTCAGCAGCACATAAATGAACACTTTGCGTGACGTTGGCAGAATCTCCTCAGTAGCAGGAGGAGAAGACGTTTCGGAAAAAACGTTTTCCGAGTCAGATTGAAGTTCTTCCTCCTGACTCACATCTGTCCGGGTGATTGGTGGGACAGCACCTTGGGGTGCCGCAAGGCATGGACAGCGTCGGTCGTTTGGCCCATTGCCACAACTATCCGCTCCATGCCCTCCGTTATTCGTGCGGACATTGCGGCAATGTTTCCGGTCAACGCACCAATCGCCTGGAGGAGCTCTCGACCTATGTCGACGCACCGTCGCAGTGCGTGCCTACCTCGCTGACTCAACCTCCGGGGGTCGGCATGGGCACTGTACGCCTCGGAGTGGCCTGCTGCAAGCCGCTTGGCCCCGCTACTTCATCCGTCGATGAAGACGTGGCCGCGGGTACAACAGATGATAATTGGTCATCTTCCTCCTCCTCAGTAGTCTCCTCCGGACCCGTGGTGATGACCACCTGCAATGGCACAGGCGTTCATGGAGGGGCCTCCCTTTGTGCCTCGGGAGTCTCGGGACCTGCAAAACATAATTGAGGTTATTAGAACAGAAGGGTAGACATGAGAATGCTTGCGCTGCACTGGCATATGTACGAGGAGCAACACTCCTGCAATTAATGTGAACGAGAGACGTTCCATATGATTACATCATATGGTTGTACATCTATGGAATTCACTGCCCCAGAGAGCTGTGGAGAACTAATGCTTGACACCAAACATCTCGCATACAATCTCCAGGAAGGGCCCTATCCACGAGCCGTTGCATTTAGTGCCTGAGGGAGGTAGGCGGTTTATTTGACTGGATGGAGGTCCCCCAGGGGGGGAATCAGGACCGCTGGTGAGCTCGCCAATGACAGGAGGGGGCACCGTGTCCATGGGCTGTGCTCAGAGACCTCCGTGTGGCCGGAGCTAATGTCCCAAAGTTTCCCAGGGCAGACAGTGAGCCAGGGCAGCTCTCCCCAGTCCAGGCTGGGTCACTGTGTGAGTGACAGCAGCCGGAGAGACTGACAGTCTGGATAAAGGTGACCGGACCCCTCATTGCTCAGTCGTGCCCCATCCACCAACGTAACCCAAAAGGAGACGGTGCCCAAATTAGACTTAAAGGGCGCAGGTTCCGACTCCAGTCCAAATCTTAGCAGGGAAGCTACGTAAGATTACCCAGCTTCATTACAAGCCAGCAGATCTACATATTCAGTGGATCATTACAATTTAAAATCTATTTAATACTTACTATTGCGGAAGCAACCAGGCTGTTCCACGTCTTGCGGCACTGGTCGGATTCACGCCTATCGTGGGACACTGACGACAGTATATCGGCGATCTTGACCCATATTTTCTGATACATCCAGGGTGGAGGTTTCCCACTCCCACCCCGGGTTAATTGCCCCACCGCGTTGCGACTTCATTGACCAATGCGTCATTTGCTTCATCAGAGAAGGGTTTTGCCCTCCTTCTCCCTGCAACCTCCTGCACACTCTCTCCCGAGTCCTCGTGCGACATCTCCATAATGTTTTTCTTTCTAATGATTTACAACAATCTTTTCACTTTATAACTAACTCCTTCACAACTATAGCACTTGAATAATCAGCAATCCTTCACTCCTTCAAAAATCAGCAATCCTTCACTCCTTCACAAAAGCTCTTCACTCTCTCCACTACAAACAGTCTCTCTCCCTCCCTTTGTCTTCTGAGCATGCGCAGATGACCCCTGACCTCTCGAATCACGGGAAAAGCTCTTTGCTAAAAAAAGCGCATGCGCAGAACGGCCATTGCTATGGATGCCAGCCTTACATGACTGAATACATTGTTAAGACCCATTGCACATCGCTAAGGCCCATTGCACATCGCTAAGGCCCATTGCACATCACTAAGGCCCATTGCACATCGCTAAGGCTAGCGTCCAAAATAAAAAGCCGAAACTAGCGGACAAAAAAATGGGCGATATTCCAGCGATCCTGAAAAATAAAAAGTCACAAACGCCGGAAATATCGCCCAATCTTATTGGAAAGTCTAGCCCCATTTGGAGTTCTCAACAAATTAACCAAATAGGCCAAGAAATAGCAGACAGATTATACTACAGGCAAGTGCCAAGTAATGCATACTGCAACAGGAACTACAATGAATAGGATCTGTTTCGAAGTAGGCCAGTTTAAATGCAAGGCCAGGGATTGAAGCAAGTGCGTGTATTTGTACAGCCCCTGGTAGTATTTGTAATGAGTGAATCCTGTTTTAAGTAGGCCAGAGGAATCATGGGGTGATACAAACCTATTTCCATTGGGATTCAGTGAGATAGGGTGGGGCCTGTGGCTTGTCCAGGAGATGGTGGGTAGGGGAAGAGGGTAAGGAGGTAACTTGTGATCCCTGATCTCTTCTCTCATCTTTGGGCTGCCTCGAGGATCCCTACAGACCGTTTAGCCCATGGAGGACCCTCGGGCAAGTCCCCCAACCAGCTTTCTTGCAGCACCTTTCTACAGGGACACCCAATGGTCTGCTGAAGAGGAAACTGAGACCGGAGAGCTGGGCAGAGCCAGGAACACCATCCCACCCCACATATCGCTACCGACAGCAGGCTCAATCCCAGTTCCACCTATTTCAGTTGGAAGCATCATGAGGACTAGAGGGATGGTGTACTAGATCGCTGAGTCCAGTTCAGAGAAGGTTGACTAGATTGATTCCGGAGATGAGGGGGTTGACTGATGAGGAAAGGTTGAGTTGGTTGGGCCTCTACTCATTGGAATTCAGAAGAATGGGAGGTGATCTTATCGAAATGTATAAGATTATGAGGGGGCTTGACAAGGTGGATGTAGAGAGGATGTTTCCACTGATAGGGAAGACTAGAACTAGGGGACATAATCTTAATCTGAGGGGCCGCCCATTTAAAACTGAGACGAAGAGGAATTTCTTCTCTCAAAGGATTGTAAATCTGTGGAATTTGGTGCCTCAGAGAGCTGTGGAAGCTGGGACATTGAATAAATTTAAGACAGATGTTATGTCGGTAACTATATAATACTTACCACCAGAGGACACGATTGTTGGAGTCCCAATGGTCACCAGCACACATGTGCAGGGCCAGTATAAAAGGTTGGCTGCTATGTTGTTTAGGCACTCTGGAGTTGTGATAAAGAAGACTAAGGTCACACTAAGTTTAGCTCACAGTACTCAGCCTCGTGGAGTTCTTCCCTACCTAACAATTGGCGATGAGTAACAGAATACGAACCTTCACGCAACCATGGCTGTCGTTGGAATATGAGCGAGATTCGTAGAGGGTGATGATTGGGAAGCCTTCATCGAGTGTCTTGACCAGTACTTCATGGCCAACGAGCTGGAAGGAGACACTAACGCGGCCAAGCGCATTGCGGTTCTCCTCATCGTCTGTGGGCCGAAAGTATACGGCCTCATCAAGAATCTGCTCTCACCGACAAAACCAACGGAGAAGGAATATACAGAGTTCTGCACGCTGATTCGAGACCACCTCAAGCCGAAGGAGAGCATCCTCATGGCCAGGTATCGTTTTTACACAAACCATCGCTCCGGGGCCAGGACATGGCGGATTATGTCGCCGCCCTGAGACGCCTCGCGGGACCTTGTGATTTTGGAGCTGTGTTGGGGCAAATACTGAGGGACTTTTTCATGCTGGGCATCAGCCACGAGGTCATTCTCGGAAGCTGCAAACTGCCAAAACCCTAGACCTGAGCAGGACTATCGCGATCGCCCAAGCATGCATGGTCACAGATGATAACACCAAACAGATATCTTCTCAACTTCGAATCTTACCGGCAAGTACTGTGCATAAAATGACGTCGCTAGCAGGCCGAACTGCATATGGCAGGGCCTATACATCTGCGGCTGCAAGACCTGTGATGACTCAGAGTCCGCCACCGTGGGTGATTGTGAATCCATTAGCACTGTGTTGGCACTGCCGGGGTAATCATCGGGCCTATCAATGTCGATTCAAGCATTACATGTGCAAAGGCTGCGCAACAATGGGGCACCTCCAGCGAATGTGCAAACGTGCTGCGACATACCACGTGGCAGAGGATGATCAATCCAGCGTGGATCACGCAGCACAGGCAACTCAACCCGAGGAAGAAGTGTATGGGATACATACCTTCACCACCAAGAGCCCTCTTATAATGCTGAAAGTCAAATTAAATGGAGTTCCAGTATCCATGGAGTTGGACACGGGTGCGAGTCAGTCAATAATGAGTCAGAAGGCTTTCGAGAAACTGTGGGGCAATAAGGCACAAAGGTCCAAATTGAGCCCGATTAATGCAAAGCTGCGTACCGTCACCAAAGAGCTCATACCAGTCATTGGAAGTGCGGCAGTGAAGGTATCGTATGATGGAGCTGTGCATGACCTATCATTGTGGATTGTTCCAGGCAATGGCCCAACGCTGTTCGGCAGAAGCTGGCTAGAAAAGATTAGATGGAATTGGAACGACAGCAAAGCACTATCTTCAATGGATGATGCCTCGTGTGCTCAAGTGCTGAGCAAGTTTCCCTCACTATTCGAACCAGGCATCGGCAACTTCACAGGCGCCAAGGTACAGATCGATCACGGCCCTGATGCACGGCCCGTCCATCACAAGGCTCGGGCAGTTCTGTACATGATGAGGGAGAAAGTTGAGATCGAATTGGACAGACTCCAACGTGAAGGAATCATATCGTCAGTCGAGTTCAACGAGTGGGCCAGTCCAATTGTTCCGGTGTTGAAAAGCGATGGAAAGGTCAGAATCTGTGGAGACTACAAGGTAACAATTAACCGAGTCTCACTACAGGACCAGTACTCGCTGCCCAACGCAGATGACCTGTTCGCAATGTTAATGGGGGGGGGTGGGGGGGGTGCGGGGGGAAGTCGTTCACCAAGTTGGACCGAACCGCTGTATCAGGCAACCTCCAACCGGTTGCATACATGTCCAGAAGTCTGTCGACGGCTAAGAGAGCCTCAAGTATGGTCGAGAAAGAGACATTAGCATGTGTATATGGGATTAAGAAAATGCACCAATACCTATTTGAACGTCGGTTTGAGCTTGAAACTGACCACATGTCGCTCATTTCGCTGTTTTCAGAGAGCAAAGGTAGAAACACCAATGCTTCATCCCGCATCCAAAGATGGGCACTAACACCCATGACTATGTTATTCACCACAGACCAGGCACTGAAAACTGTGCCGATGCTCTCAGCCGGCTACCATTAACCACCACTGGGGTTGAAATGGTGCAGCCCACAGACTTGCTCCTGGTCATGGATGCTTTTGAGAGCGAGGGGTCACCCGTCACGGCTTGCCAGATCAGGACCTGGGCAGCGTCCTAAATGGGAACTGGTCGGCAGTTCCCGGGTAAATGCGAGATGAAATTAAGCCCTTTCACCGACGTAAAGATGAAATCTCCATCCAGCTGAATTGTCTCTTATGCGTTAATTGTGTGGTTTTGCCAAAAAACGGCAGGAAACGTTTATACGTAACCTGAGGACTGGTAGAAATTTAGAATGCAGCAGAGGAGGACTAAGGGTTTAAATAGAATGGGGAAAATAGAGTACAAGAGCAAGCTTGCAGGGAACATAAAAACTGACTGCAAAAGCTTCTCTAGATATGTGAAGAGAAAAAGATTAGTCAAGACTAATGTAAGTCCCTTGCAGTCAGAATCAGGTGAATTCATAATAGGGAACAAGGAAATGGCAGACCAATTGAAAAAATACTTTGGTTCTGGCTTCACGAAGGAAGACACGAAGAACCTTACAAAAATAATCGGGGACCGAGAGTCTTGCGAGAAGGAGGAACTGAAGGAAATCCTTAATAGTCAGGAAATTGTGTTAGGGAAATTGATGGGTTTGAAGGCCGATAAATCACCAGGGCCTGATAGTCTGCATCCCAGAGTACTTAAGGAGGTTGCCCTAGAAATAGTGGATGCATTGGTGGTCATTTTCCAACATTCTATAGACTCTGGATCACTTCCTCTCTCACTTTAAAAAAGGAGGGAGAGAGAAAACAGGGAATTATAGACCGGTTAGCCTGACATCGGTAATGGGGAAAATGTTGGAATCAATTACTAAAGATGTAATAGCAGCACATTTGGAAAGCAGTGTCAGGATCGGTCCAAGTCAGCATGGATTTATGAAAGGGAAATCATGCTTGACAAATCATCTAGAATTTTTTGAGGATGTGCCGAGTAGAGTGGACAAGGGGGAACCAATGGATGTGATGTATTTGGACTTTCAAAGGGCTTTTGACAAGGTCCCATACAAGAGATTAGTTGCAAAAGTAAAGCACATGGTATTGGGGTAATGCATTGACGTGGATAGAGAACTGGTTGGCAGACAGGAAGCAAAGAGTAGGAATAAACTGGTCCTTTTGAGAATGGCAGGCAGTGACTAGTGGGGTACTGCAAGGTTCAGTGCTGGAACCCCAGCTATTTACAATATACTTTAATGATTTAGACGAAGGAATTGAACGTAATATCTCTAAGTTTGCAGATGACACTAAGCGGGGTGGCATTGTGAGCTGTGAGGAGGAAGCTAGGAGGCTGCAAGGTGACTTGGACAGGTTTGGTGAGTGGGAAAATGCATGATAGATGCATTATAATGTAGATAAATGTGAGGTTATCCACTTTGGTGGTAAAAACAGGAAGGCAGAATATTATCTGAATTGTGACATATAAGGAAATGGGGAGATGCAACGAGACGTGGGTGTCATGGTACATCAGTCATTGAAAGTTGGCATGCAGGTACAGCAGACGGTGAAGAAGGCAAATGGCATGTTGGCTTTCATTGCGAGAAGATTTGAGTATAGGAGCAGGGAGGTCTTACTGCACTTGTACAGGGCCTTGGTGAGGTCACACCTTGAATATCGTGTACAGTTTTGGTCTCCTAATCTGAGGAAGGACATTCTTGCTATTGAGGGAGTGCAGCGAAGATTCACCAGACTGATTCCCGGGATGGCAGGACTGACATATAAAGAAAGATTGGATCGAATAGGCTTATATTCACTGGAATTTAGAAGAATGAGAGGGGATCTCATAGAAACATATAACATTCTGACAAGATTGGACAGGTTAGATGCAGGAAGAATGTTCCCGATGTTGGGGAAGTCCAGAACCAGGAGTCAGAGTCTAAGGATAAGGGCTGAGTCATTTAGGACTGAGATGAGGAGAAACTTCTTCACTCAGAGAATTGTGAACCTGTGGAATTCTCTACCACAGAAAGTTGTTGAGGCCAGTTTGTTAGATATATTCAAAAAGGAGTTAGATGTGACCCTTGCAGCTAAAGGGATCAAGGAGTATGGAGAGAAAGCAGGAATGGGGCACTGAAGTTGCATGATCAGCCATGATCATATTGAATGGTGGTGCAGGCTCGAAGGGCCAAATGGCCTACTCCTGCACCTATTTTCTATGTTTTCTATGTTTTCTACACAGTCATCATCATAGACAGTCCCTCGAATCGAGGATGACTTGCTTCCACGTCAAAAAGTTCAAAGGTGTTTCAATGAAGGACCTAACATTCCAGATCCAGACTAAATCTTGAAGGGTGGAAGATGCCTGTGCTTGGATTTTTTTGAACGAATGGTGGCCGTTGCACACCAGCCACCACACGGGCTTAACAGACCTCGATCTTGGTCCAGTGGCAAGGATTAACCAAGACGACTGGAAACCAGCTCTGCTGCACGGACCTAATGTGCACCCATGTCGCAGTGTGGGCTGGCCTGTGCTGCTCCTGGGCCCTCGCCTCTTCTGGGCCCTGAACTCGCGCCTCTCCTGGGCCCTGCTCACATCCCTGTACAATCTCTCGCTGCTCCTTCGCCCCGACGTCGCCGCTCCTGCAGTACCTGCCCACGCTCCAATCAGCAACCTGCATCTTGGTGACGTCCCTCTTCACAGTACCCACCCAGGCAATGTCATGATGAAGGCAATTGCCAGGTCGCATGTTTGGTGGCCCGGCATTGACTCGGACTTGGAGTCATGCGTGCATCAGTGCAACACTTGCTTGCAACTGAGCAATGCACCCAGGGAGGCTCCACTGAGTCTGTGGTCATGGTCCTCCAAACCGTGGTCCAGGCCCCTAGGAAAGATGTTTTTAGTGGTCGTGGACGCTTACTCCAAATGGATTGAATGCATAATCATGTCATCCAGCACGTCCACTGCCACCATTGAAAGCCTCCGGGCTATGTTCGCCACCCATGCCTTGCCCGACGTCCTTGTCAGCGATAATGGACCGTGTTTCACCAGCTCGGAATTCAACGTGTTTATGACCCGCAATGGCATCAAGCATGTCAGGTCTGCTCCGTTTAAGCCCGTGTCTAACAGTCAAGCAGAGCGGGCAGTCCAAACAATGAAGCAGAGCATGAAACGTGTCCCTGCCGAACCGCTTTTCGCATTCTGCTCAGTCACCGCACGCGACCCCACTCGCTTACCGGGATTCCCCCGGCAGAATTGTTCATGAAGAGAGGCCTCAAAACCAGGCTCTCCTCAGTCCACCCGGTTCTTAATGATCACATGGAAACCCAGCGACACCGGCAGATCATGTACCACGATCGCACGTCTGTTTCACGTGACATTGATGTTAACGACCCTGTGTTTGTCCTGAATTTCGGTCATGGTCTCAAGTGGGTTGCTGGCCAAGGAAGGGAATAGGGTGTTTATAATCAAACTGTTAAATGGCCAAACATGCAGAAAGCATTTAGATCAGACCAAATTGTGATTTACTGACAACCAGGAACAACTTGAAGAGGACATCACCATCGACAATCCACCAACACACACACAACCAGCAATCGACCTCGCTGTCAATCGCGAGGATGAACCCACCGTTCCTGACAGTCCGGTCAGACCAGCCGCGGTGCAGTGCAGCAATGGTCCGACCAACTCACACACGCCAGGGTTTGAACTTAGACGATCAACCAGGGAACGAAGGGCTCCGGACCGCCTCAACTTGTAAATAACTTGTACCGAAGACTTTGTGCGGGGGCGGGGGGCAGTGATGTTATGTTTGTAATTATGTAATACTTGTCACCAGAGGACACGACTGTTGGAGTCCTAATGGTCACCTGCACACACGTGTAGGGCCAGTATAAAAGGTTGGCTGCCATGTTGTTTATGCACTCTGGAGTTGTGATAAAGAAGACTAAGGTCACACTAAGTTTAGCTCACAGTACTCAGCCTCGTGGAGTCCTTCTATACACAACAGAAGATACCTGCAGAGCACCGCCTCACCTCTGTGAACGGGAAGCGGTTTGACTGTACGAATGTGCAGAGAGTCACTGACATGTCGCCTTCGTCCGCCAGCATTCAGTACACCCTCGTCTCTTCATGGAGGAAAACCATATCAACCGTGACTATTGTCTGACAAAGCACCTCTCCCTGCTGCCTCTCCCTGACCCTGCTGCCTCTCCCTGACCCTGCTGCCTCTCTCTGTTGCCACCCCCTGCCCCTGTTGCCTCTCCCTGCCACTGCTGCCTGTCCCTGCTGCCTCTCCCTGTTGCCTCTCCCTGCCCCTTCAGCCATTTTTATGAGCAGCCTCCAGTGGTCACTTTAAGGACTGTCTGTTAAAAGTCAATGTAAAATCTTGCATTTATACAACCCCCTGAAGTACCTCTTGAAGCGTAATCACTCTTGTAATGTAGGAAACACGGCAGACAATGTGCACACAGCACGAGCAACAAACAGCAATTTGATAATGATCAAATAACCTGTTTTAGTGACGTTGGTTGAGGGATAAATATTGGCCAGGACACCAGGGAGAACTCCCCTGCTCCTCATCCAATACTGCCCTGAGATCTTTTATGTCCACCTGAGAGGGCAAATGGGACTTTGATTTAACGGGGGAGAAATTGGCCTGGTTTGCGCCTCCCGTTAGCACCTCCGGGGGGCGGTAACGGGCCACGAAGGGGTTTCCGACCGGGCACGGCAATTTCACTGCCGCCCGCGAGCTTCCCTGGCGGTGTTGCTCTGGCGCTAACATTTACCGCCTCGCTCTGTAGCACCCTGTAGATCGTGATGTCATCCGGTGCGCAGCGCCCCGTTACCGCCCCGGATGCAATATTCGCTCCCGCCCCCTGCAGCATCGCCGGGTATCAACACCGGCAGCTGCAGGAGGCGTTGTCACCTCGGCTGGCCGCTTGGGGAGCGATATTTAACGGCAGTGCTGGTCAGGTAGGGCAAACTTTATCAATATTCCCAGTTTGGTGTCTTTTGTTTTCTTAGGGCCCCGCCATTCGTCAGCCCGACACTCTCTTAGAGGGCTTGGGGTTGTTATACACCTCGCACAGGTCCCGTGGCCCCACAGAAATATGATGCAGATTGAATGAAACCCTCATTGGCCCTTCCCTTTCAGTGAGGGAAGGAACCTGTACAGACAGCAGCGCTGCATGGAACATTGCTCAGGGCTCTGCCGTTACCGCCCCTCTCACTCACTTTATCACTCTAAGGGAAGTGATAGAGCTTGATTTAACACTCCACTTCCCTCTTGGAATGCTAAAGCGCAAATTCCTGTTAGCCGCCAATTTTTTGCGCCTGCCGATATTTTTACGCTCCCGCAAAAGTTAGCGCCCCAAACGGGGAGCTACGCAATTTCTGGTCCAACGTCTCATCTGAAAGATGGCACCTCTGACAGTGCAACACTCCCTCAGTACTGCACTGGAGTTTCAGCTGAGATTATGTGCTGAGGTCTCCGGATCGGGACTTGAACCCACGACCTTCTGACTCGGAGGGGAGTGTGCTGCCCATTGAAGCACAGCTGACACGGTTGGTCTGTTTAACATCCGGTACGCTCTGCCCACTCGCACCAGAGAATTGCAATCGGGGTCCGGCAATTGTGCAGGACCCCCATGTGTATATTGTCAGCAGCCTCTCGCAGGAAACCACCTGCTGATGGCACCATCCCGGCCTTGGGCTTCAATGGGGGCACCGCACGCCCCTGCCCATTTTTCAGGTGAGAAACAGGCAGCCGGCAGCCGAACGTTGCCTCCTCTCAGTCTGTGGAGGATCAATCCAGCTTGGGAATTCGGCTCTTTGAATATTAGCACACAAACCTTTAACAAGTTTGTATGAATTCCATTCATTGTGTTTGCAGTGGAGCTAGCTGATGTGCTTTAACCAAGTTCATTGGTCTGCTGTGATGTGTTGGCCCTGTAATATACACAGAGCATGACCTCAATACATGAAAACCTTTAGTGTTGTGACTTTCTCTTAATGGCCTAGTTAGAATGCAGAACTCGCTATCACAAGGAATGGTTGAGGTGAATAGCTTCGATGCATTTAAGGGGAAGCTGGATAAGCACATGAGGGAGAAAGCAATAAAAAGCTATGCTGATGGGATGAGATGAAGTCGGGTGGGAGGAGGTTCATGTGGACCATAAACTGGTTGGGCCCAATGGCCTGCTTCAGTTCTGTAAATTCTATGGGGCCCATTTTCATCAAGGCCCGCCCAAGTGCTGCCCAAAGTGCCGCCGATGGCCGCCGAGGTACCAGACGGTACTTTGGGGGATAGTCATCGCCGAGGTCCCTCGAGAGTCGGCGGGCGGCAAATGGATGACGTACACCGCCAATCGGGGCGGCAGCGGGCGGGAGGTCTCATTCTCGGCGGCAGAGGTGCTTGCCGCCCAAGTGCCTCCGAGGATGGAGTCGGGCCCACGGAGGGTCGAAGACCTGAAAAAAAATCAACAGTAAACAATAAAAAAACTATTGGAAGACCTTCAGGGGACCCCATCCAGGTCAGTCGCTGTTGAAAATTTTTTTTCAAATGTTCACTTAGCTTTTTCTCACCTCTTCCTACTCACCATCGGGGACAGACCAGCCTCCTCACAGCGGTCCATCCCCGTTCTGGCACCGACTCCCACCCACAGGAATCTGGGAGCTCGGCGGGCGGGAGGTCAGTTGTGCCACTCGGCCGTCCAGGAGGGAGGGAGGAGAGGGGAGGTGAGGGAGAGGGAGGGGAGAGGAGCGAGGGAAGGGAAAGGGAGGGGAGGTGAAGGAGAGGAAGGGGAGTAGGGAGAGGGAGGGGGTGGAGAATGAGAGGAAGGGAGTGGGTGGGAGGGGTGGGAGGGGAGGGGTGGTGAGAGAGAGGAGGAGGGAGGAAGGGGAGGGGAGGGGCGGGAAGCGGAGGGAGGGGTGGGAAGCGGAGGGAGGGAGGGGAGGGAGAGGGAGGGAAAGGAGGGAGGGGAGGGGAGGGACGGAAGAGAAGTGGAGGGGAGGGGAGGAATAATTGAGGAGTCCCAGGAACGACTGCAGCTCCGTCACGTTCTGTGGTCTCGGCGCGTTCTTGATGGCCTCCGTCTTGGCGTCGGTGGGTCTGATGCCGTCTGCCCCGATTCTTCTCCCTAAGAGCTCGACCTCTGGCACCAGAAAACACTCTTTGAGCGTTTCAACCTGAGTCCCACACGACCTAGCCGACTTAGAACCTCTTCCAGGTTCTGCAAGTGTTCGATGGTGTCCCGACCTGTGATCAATATGTCGTCCTGGAAAACCACGGTGCGTGGAACCAACTTTAGCAGACTCTCCGTGTTTCTTTGAAAAATAGCCGCGGCTGATCGAATCCCAAAATGGACATCTTTTGTAGATGAACAGACCTTTGTGCGTGTTGATGCAGGTGAGGCCTTTCGAAGATTCCACCAGCTCCTGCGTCACGTAGGCCGAGGTCAGGTCCAACTTGGTAAACGTCTTCCCTCCTTCCAGCGTCATAAATAGGTCATCTGCCTTGGGTAGCGAGTACTGGTCCTGCAGCGAAAAACAGTTAATCGTTACCTTGCAGTCCTGACCGTGCCATCGCCCTTGAGAATCGGAACAATCGGACTGGCTCACTCGTTGAACTCAACCGGCGCGATGATGCCCTCTTGCTGCAGCCTGTCCAGCTTGATCTCCACTTTCTCTCGCATCATGTATGGCACCGCACGTGCCTTGTGGTGGATGGGCCGTGTACCGAGAACCAAGTGGATCTGCACCTTAGCCCCAGAGAAATTTCCGATGCCTGGCTCAAACAAAGACAGGAACTTGCTCAAAACCTGGGCACATGAGGTGTCATCAATGGTCGAAAACGCTCGGATGTCGTCCCAGTTCCAGCGGAGTTTTCCCAGCCAGCTTCTGCCGAACAGTGTGGGTCCATCTCCTGCTACAATCCATAGCGGTAGTTCTTGCACTGCTCCATCATTGAAGACTTTTACTGCTGCGCTGCCAATTACAGGGATCAACTCTTCAGTGTAAGTTCTCAGCTTGGTATGAATAGGGCTCAGCTTGGGCCTTTGTGCCTTGTTGCACCACAACCTCGCGAAGGCCTTTTTGCTCATGATAGACTGACTTGCACCCATGTCCAATTCCATGGATACTGGAATTCCGTTCAATTCATCTTTTAACATGATCGGTGGACATTTTGTGGTGAAGGTGTGTACCCTGTACACTTCTGCCTCCTCGGTTCGAGTCTCTAGTTGAGTTTGATCCACCATGGATCGGTCTTCCTCTGCAACATGGTGATTTGCAGGGTTTGCAGCTCGTCTGCACATTCGCTGGAGGTGTCCCATTGTTCCACAGCCTTTGCACGCATGGTATTTGAAGCGGCATTCAAGGGCTCGATGATCACCTCCGCAGCGCCAACAAGGTGTTAATTGCCTCGCATTCACACTTGGTGGCGGACTCTGAGTCATCGGAGGTCATGCAGCTGCAGGCGTGTATGTTCTGCTGTATGCATTCCTGCCTGAAAACATCGTTACTTTGTGCACATTACTTGCCGATGCATCTTTATGCTGTGAAATTTGTTTGGTGTTATCGCTGGTGGACATAAATGCCTGGGCTATCGTTATGACTTTGCTCAGGTTCGGTGTTTCAACAGTCAATAGTTTGCGAAGGATAACCTCATGGCCAATGCCAAGCACAAAAGTCTCTGAGCATTTGGTCCAGGAATCCACCGAATTCGCAATGTCCTGCAAGGTGCCTTAGTTCGACGACGTAGCTCGCCACTTCCTGGCCTTCAGGCCGTTGACATGTATAAAATCGATACCTTGCCATCAGAACGCTCTCCTTCGGATTGAGGTGCTCCCGGACCAGCGTACACAGTTCTTCATATGATTTGGTTATTGGTTTCACCGGAGTAAGAAGATTCTTCATGAGGCCATAGGCTGTTGCCCCGCAGACAGTGAGGAGGATTCACCTTTGTTTGGCAGCGTTCTCATTCCCTTCCAGCTCATTGGCCACGAAGTATTGGTCGAGTCGCTCCACGAAGGCTTCCCAATCGTCACCTTCTGAAAATTTCTCCAGGATACCAACAGTTCCCTGCATTTTCGCGTGATGGTTTGTTCTCTATTACTCATCGCCAGTTGTTATGTCTCAAATAAAGCAATGTGACTGAGTACTGTAGATTTGAGTCCCTGTAGATTTGATGCTGGGATCCCTTGGGACTCCAACAAATGCGCCCTCTGGTGGCGGTTGAATGTTGGTTACAAGGTGTTGCATACAGAACTGACAATCACCTTTATCAGTTCTTTGGTGTACGTGCGCAGCTTGGCGTTAACAGGGCTCAGCCTGGACCTCACAGTCTGAGTATCCCACAGCTTATAAAATGCCCTCTCGTTCATGATCGATTGACTTGCCCCCATGTCCCGTTTCATCGATGCCGGTATCCCTTTAAACTTCACATTAATCAAAATTGGTTTGCTCTTAGTTATGAAGGAGTACAGTCCATACACTTCCTCCTCTGGCATCTCGGATTCCGTATCCGGTTCTGTGCTAGTCTGACTCTCATCCTCCATGTGGTGTGTCGCAGCTCGCTTGCTCATCTCGGACACTTGTGCTGGAGATGCCCCACTCTCAGGCAGCCTTTGCAACTATATTGCTTAAATCGGCACTGCTGGTGCCGGTGATTTCCCCCACAACGCCAACATGGAGAAGTCGGATATATTCCCGCTGGCAGACTTTGGGTAGCCACAGGTTTCGTGAACACAGCTGGGTAGGCCCTGCCATGTGCCGCTCTGCCGAACGCTAAATCAATCGCATTTACAGTATTTGCCGAGGTTCGGTTCTTCACCGCTATTTGCTTTAGATTCCTGTCCGTCGTCACACATGATTGAGCGATCTGGATGGCCTTTTTTAAATCCAACTCCTCCACTGCCAGAGGTTTGCACAGGATCACCTCGTGGTTGATACCGATAACAAAGAAGTCCCGCAGCATGTCTGCCAACACCGTCCTGAACTTACACGGCCCCGCTAGACGTCTCAGGTCGGCAACGAATTCCGCCGCGCTCTGGCCCTCCGATCGAACGTGTGTATCAAACCTGTATCTCGAGATGATGATGCCGTCATCTGGCCTCAGGTGCTCCCGTACCAATGTACACAACTCCTGTACGTTTTCTCTGTTGGATCACTAGACATGAGTAGATTCTTTATTGGACCATAGATCTTCGAACCGCACACAGTGAGGAACACGGCCCGGCGACGATCTGCATCGTCGACCCCCTTCATTTTGTTGGCCACGAAGTACTGGTTCAAATGGCTCACAAAGTCTGCCCAATCTTCTCCCTCCACGAATCGCTCTAAAAATACAATCGTGCTCATTTTGCAAACAAAGGTTCTTATATTCTCGTGGACAAATGTTATGTATGCAATAAAGGTTCACAGTGAATACTGTTTAACTAAGCAAGGTACAACCTTGCGCTGCTTTATTTAGGCCCAAAGTGCCTGACTCTCAAAATGGCTGGCCTTTTATACCTCTGCGGCACCATGTGCATGCTGCTCAGTGGCCTCCAACAATGACGCCATCTGGTGGCTACAAACAGAATATACATACAAGACAAAAAGTATATTAGGAATGCTAAGAGAGAGCATGAAAAATTGGCCAGTAAAATTAAGGAAAACCAAGAGCTGTTCCATAAATATATTAAGTGCAAGAGGGTAACTAAAGAAAGGGTGAGGCCTTTTAGAGACCATGAGGGTAATCATTGTGTGGAGGCAGAAGATGTTGGTATGTCCTTAATGAATACTTTGCATCTGTTTTCACAAAGGAAAGCGGCATTGCAGATAATGCTATCGAGGAGGAGTGTGATACTCTGGCTGAAATGAACATAGTGAGAGAGGAAGTATTAAGGGGTTTAGCAGCTTTGAAAGTAAATAAGTCCCCAGGTCTGGATGAAACGCATCCCAGGCTGTTGAGCAAAGTAAAAGAGGAACGAGCAGAGGCCTTGACCATCATTTTCCAGTCCTCTTTGGATTTGGGCATGGTGCCGGAGGACTGCTAATGTGGTACCCTTGTTTAAGAAGGGAGAAAGGGACAGGCCAAGTAATTTCAGGCCTATCAACCTAATCTCAGTGGTGGGAAAATTATTGGAAAAAATCCTGAAAGACAGGATAAATCTACATTTGGAAAGGCAAGGATTAATTAGGGACAGTCAGCATGGATTTGTTAACGGAAGATCATGTTCGACTAACCTGATTGAATTTTTTGAGGAGGTAACCAAGAGGGTCGATGAGGGTAGTGTGTACGATGCAGGAAGCAAAGGGTAATGGTTGATGGATATTTTTGTGAATGTAAGGATGTTCTTCAGGGCTCAGTGGTGTATATCAATGATTTAGATTTAAATATCGGGAGTATGATTAAGAAGTTTGCAGATGACCCTAAAATTGGCCGTGTGGTTGATAATGAAGTGGAAAGTCATGGACTGCAGGAGAATATCAATCTACTGGTCAGGTGGGCAGAGCAGTGGCAAATGGAATTTAATTCAGAGAAATGTGAGGTGATGCACTTTGGGAGGGCTAATAAGGAAAAGGTATATACATTAAGTCGTAGGCCACGTAATAGTGTGGATGAACAAAGGGACCTTGGAGTGCTTGTCCACAGAACTCTTTTGGGAGGAAACTAAAACATTAATCCTTAAATCGTGTCCCCCCGATCTGGGGGGCACACCAAACATTTACAAGGCCCTTTTTGTGGGTTTTTTTTGTGTTTTTGTTTTTTTTTAAATGTTATTTTGGGCACTAAATCATATATTTTTTTCTCTCCAAGTGCCCCCTATAAAAGGGGAGGGGGACACTAAAAACACCGGCAATTAAAACAAATTAAACTTTAAAAAATAAATTCAAATTAAAATTTGGTTGCCGGGCATGATGATGGACTCCAGTCCCTCCGGTGGACACCGCGAGCTCCATCTCCAAGGACACCCTGGCGCGGACGTACGTGCGGAAGAGAGGCAGGCAGTCAGGTTGAACGACCCCCTCGATCGCCCGCTGCCTGGACCGGCTGATGGCCCCCTTGGCCGTGCCCAGGAGCAGTCCTACGAGGAGGCCCTCGGACCTACCCGCTCCCCTCCGCACAGGGTGCCCAAAGATCAGGAGTGTGGGACTGAAGTGCAGCCAGAATTTCAGGAGCAGCCCCTTTAAATAATAAAACAAGGGCTGCAACCTCGTGCATTCAATAAAAACATGGAACACGGACTCTTCCAGACCGCAGAAATTGCAGGCGGCCTGGGAGCCCGTGAACCGGCTTAAAAATTTATTGCACGGCACTGCTCCGTGCACCACCCTCCAGGCCAAGTCCCCGATAAATAGTGGGAGGACTCCCGCGTAGAGTGCCCTCCATCGGGGACCCCCGCCTCCTCCGGACGGCAAGATGGTACGCCATGGCGTGACCGGACGGCAGGCGAGGATGGCAAAGTTGAGAGTGTGCAGGAGCAGCCCGTACAGGAAACCCCTCTGCGTGGAACTGAAAGGCACGGAGGGGATTTCCTCGAGGCGGCTCAAGTTGTGAGGCGCCGGCTCCCGAGGGAGGTTCCGGGGTTTGGCGCCGATGAGGAATTCCGTCCGGACGGGGGTAAGTTCGGACGGGATCTCCCCACGTGCTTGAGCCTCCTCGACACACCTAACGGAGTCGGGGCCCACAGCTGTTTTTAGCGACTCGATGGCATCGGCTGCGCAGCGGACGTTGGCGGAATTTCGGCGCCGCGCCAGCGTGTCTGGCGCCATCCAGCCCGATCCTCCGCCATCGAGCAGGTCCCTGACCCTGGTCACCTCATCAGCCACAGCCCTTTCGTCCGACCGCCACCTAAAACCTCGGTCGTGGAGGTACGGATTCCCGAGCAGCGGCTCCTGCAGGACAGCCGCCAGTCCAGCCGGTGGAGAGCTGCGCTTGGTGGAGACTTTGTTCCAGACCCTGGTGAGTTCCTTGTAAAAGACAGGCAGCTCCTGGAAGGCGGTCCTGACGCTCCCCATGCTCACAAACAGGAGCTGCGTGTCGTAGTTGAGGCCGTGCTGCTGGTGGAAGAAAAACGTTGCCAGAGCACGCCACCTAGGAGGGGGCTCGACGTAAAGGTATCTCTGCAGGGTCTGAAGACGGAAAGTCACGAGCTGGGTGCTGACGCACACCAACGACTGACCGCCCTCCCCAAGCGGGACCCTCAAAACCGCGGCAGAGACCCAGTGCTTCCTGTTGTTCCAGAAGAAGTCCACCAGCTTCTTCTGTATCTTGGTGACAAACGCAGGGGGAGGGGTCAAAGTGACCAGCCGGTACCACAACATGACAGCCACCAGCTGGTTTATGACTAGCGCTCGACCCCTGTAGGACAGCACTCGGAGCAGTCCTGTCCAGCGCCCTAGGCGAGCGGCGACCTTGGCCTCCAGCTCTTGCCAGTTCGCCGGCCAGGCTTCCTCGTCGGGGCGAAGGTAGACTCCCAGATAGATGAATGGGTCGTGCTCCAGGCAAAAGGCCTGAGCTCCTCTGGCAGGGAGTCCACCCGCCACTGACCCACCAGGAGTCCGGAACATTTCTCCCAGTTGATCCTGGCAGAGGATGCGGCCGAGTAAATCTCCTGGCACTCACGCATCCTCCGCAGGTCAGCAGGATATTCGATCGCGAGGAGCACGTCATCGGCGTAAGCCGAGAGGACGACCTCCACGCCCGGCCCTTGCAGAGCCAGTCCCGTCAACCTCGTCCGCAGGAGGCGCAGGAAAGGCTCCACGCAGATGGCATATAACTGGCCGGACATGGGGCATCCCTGGCGCACCCCTCTCCCAAAGTGAAGGGGCGCCATCAAGGACCCGTTAACCTTTATCAGACACTCTGCGGCGGCGTACAAAAGTCGGATCCGGGCGACGAAATGCGTCCCGAACCCGAAAGCGCGCAGAGTTCCGAACAGATAGTCGTGATCCACCCTGTCGAACGCCTTGTCTTGGTCGAGAGACAGGAAGGCGACCGACAGATCAGCCTCCTGGGAATGATGGATGAGGTCCCGGACGAGATGGATGTTATCGTGGATTGTCCGGCCCGGGACCGTGCAGGACTGGTTGGGGTGGATCATGTGGTCCAGCACGGCGCCAAGGCGAGCAGACATCGCCCTGGCGAAGATTTTGTAGTCCGTGCTGAGGAGGGAGACCGGGCGCCAGTTCTTAAGGAGGCGGAGATCGCCCTTCTTATGCAGCAAGACGATGACTGCCCTGCGCCAAGAGAGGGGCATCTCCCCGGTCGCCAGACTTTCCCCCAGGACCCGCGCGTAGTCGCCCCCCAGGACGTCCCAGAACGCCCTGTGGATCTCCACAGTCAGCCCGTCCAGCCCCGGGGCTTTTCCCCTCGAGAGCCAGGCTTAGCGGAGCTTCCAGATTTTCGGCGCCCTCCGGGCTGACCTTCGGCAGGTCCTCCTACAAAACTCTACGCGCTTCCTCACTGGACGGCTCCGGAGAGAACAGAGCCCCGTAATATTCACGGGCCCTGTTGTTGACGCCCTCCGGATCCGAGACGAGAGAGCCGTCGTCGGCCAGCAGCGTCAAGAGCTGCTTACGGACACTCTGTCTTTTTTCCAGCGAGTAGAAGAAGGGGGAGTCGCGGTCCAGATCCCGCAGGAACCGGATCCGCGACCTCACGAACGCGCCTCGGGACCTGACGAGCTGCAGGTCCTTCAGCGCGGCCTTCTTCGCTTCGAACACCATCCGCAGGGCCGGGTCCTCGACGACTTGACCGAGACGGGACTCCAAGTCGAGCACCTCTTTTTCTAGGCGCCCGACCCTGGCCGCCCGCCTCTTGGTCGACCCCCTCGCGTACTCTTGACAGAAGACACGGACGTGAGCCTTGCCCACATCCCACCATAGCCTCAAGGAGGGGAAGCCCCCCTGCTTCCTTCTCCAGTCGGCCCAGAAACGACGGAACGAGTCCTGGAACCGCACGTCCTCCAGCAGCTGGTTGTTAAAATGCCAGTACGCGGACCCCGTCCTCGCGCGGAGCGAAGCGAGCTCCGCCCACACCAGGTGGTGGTCCGAACATGGCACCGGTCGCATGGAGACCGCCGGGACGCAGGAAACGTACGCCCGAGACACGTAAAGGCGGTCGACTCTGGACCATCCTACTCCAGGCCTCACCCAAGTAAAGGCGCTGGAATCGGGATGGAGATTTCGCCAGACGTCCACCAAGTCGAAGGACCCGACCAGGTCCCTCAACTTCTCCATCGCCGTCATGCTCTGCGGGGCACCGGAGCGGTCCCTCGCCTCGAGGGTGCAGTTAAAATCCCCCCCGAGGACAATGCAGTCGCCGACGTCGACGGAGCCAAGAAGAGCGGACACCTCTTCGAAGAAGCGCGTTTGCTGCGGTCCGGGCTGAGGGGCGTACACGTTCACGAGATGGAGCGGCACGTCCCACAGGCGAACCGTGACGTGCAGCAAGCGGCCTGGCACGGGCTCCTCGACCCCCAAGATCTCCGGCTGAAAATACGGGGCCAACAAGATGGCCACCCCACAGGAAGTGGCGGTGAGGTGGCTCGTGCGGACCTCTCCTTGCCATTCCAGGAGCCACATGGCTTCGTCTCCCGGAACGGTGTGGGTTTCTTGCAGGAAGCACACCGCATATTTCCCCTCCCGCAGGAGCGAAAAATTGTTAAATCTACGGTGTGCCTCTCTGCCGCCGTTGATGTTGAGGCTGGCTATGGTTATCTTCATGACAAAAGCATAGTGCAACCTCTACCTAACCTATTGTGGGGGGGGAGTGGAGTCGTTTGTTGAACTCCACTCCTTCAGCAGCCCAGCGAGGAACCCTTTGAGCCGGCGCTGCTCAAGGCCTTGCGCCTTTGATAAGGGCCCGCCCGCAGCCATGGTTTTAGCGGCGGCGCGGACGGACACGATGAGCAGCCCCGGCTCGGACCATCTTTCCACGGCCAGATGGGCTCGGTTGCGGCGACCCTGGCTCTGGACCAAAAAGTCCCGGAGTTCCTTTGCAGGAATGAGGGGGGACTCAGCGGCGGGCACGAGGAGATTCACCGCCTCACTGGCGATGGACTCGAGATCTTCTCCCGCGTCCCCCACCGAGTCCCCGTCCCCCTCCGGGAGGTCGCCGCCAGCAGCCGGCCCGTCGACCGCACGAGGTACGGCAAACGGCCCGGCCGCTCCATCTGACCCTGGCTCTGCCCCGATCCCACCCCCAGGATCGTCGGCAGAGGAGTCCCCACTGGGCTCTTTTAAAAGCGGTGCTGTGTTGGGAAGTGACAGCGGAAGGGGTTCCTCCTCCGCCCCAGGAGCCGGGGAACACGGAGAGACCTGTTTAAGGAAATTCTGCAGCTCTACCCAGTCCCCCAGCTCCAAATAGGGGGCGAGGGTTGGTATTGTTCCCCCTCCCCACCGCCACCCCCCGGCCCAGCGTGCACAGAATCATTAAAATTGTTAACATTTTGTGTTTCTTCCGGGCCAAGCGACTCCCGGGGGAAGTTGGTTAATAGCTGGGCGGGCTCAGGTTCGGCCTTTTCGGCCCCGCCCGCCTCAGTCCCCGGGACGCTCGACTCGGCGGCTCCGCATTCCTCCGCTGGCCCCACGCCTCCCACGACAGGCAGATCTTCCACGCCATCCCCGGGAGGCAGAGGCTGGGCAGCCTCGACTGTCTCACCCTCCCTGGGGACAGACTCCTCTCGCCTACGGCGCAGTTTGGGGGCGCTGGTGGGGGACGCGGGACACGCGGTGCGCACTGACTCCTCCATGGAGGGATGTTGTTCCCCCTCCGCCTCATTGGAGCGGCGCCTCCTTTTGTTCCTGGAGGGCGCGGAGGCAGGGAGACCTCCACGTCTGCCGAGGCCTCCCGCTCCACTCCCCCCTTTTTCTTATCTTGCCCGCGCCCGAGCCCCTCTGTGATATTGGTCAAGGGCTCGGGCACGGGCTCAGGGCACCCCGCGCTCGCTGGTGACAGAGTTGGGCTGAGCGCGGTGATCAAATTGTCTGGCGCACTGAGGGGACCCGCCTCGAGATGTTTCGCCTTCCTCCGTGCCTTCTTTCCGATCGGATGCTCTCCATCCCCCTCCGCCGGAGGCCGTGAAAACAAAGGCACCCGACGATGCCCGCACACCCACAGCTCCCGGCACGCGGACGCAACTAGGGGGAGGGGTGGCGGCGGCGCCAGCCTTGGCCGCCCTCGGTGGTTTGGGGGCCTTGGAGGCAGGGCAGTTCTTCCGAACATGCCCCACCTCCCTGCAGGCATGGCACCGCACGCCGTCCGCCGTCCAGAAGACGCGGTAGGCAGTCCCCTCATGCACCACATTAAACGATCCCTCCGTCGTCTCCTCCCGCGCCAGCCGGACAAAGAGCTGGCAGCGGAAGGAGAACACGTGGCGCAGGCTGCTCTCCCTGAGGCCGAGCGGTATGGGGTTAATCCCCGACCTTATATCCCCCAGTTGGTGTAGGTGAGGGAGGAGGAGCCCAGCGGGAACAAAGGGCGGGACGTTAGAAAGGATGACCCTCTGCGCGGCGGCCTCGAGAGGGTCCACCGGCAGGAACGTCCCGCCCACCGTGAGCCCCTTTTCAAGGGCCAGGGACACTGCCCGCTCCGACCCCAGGAAGAATACAGCCTTCCCAGACATCTTGGAGGCTGCGACAATGGCCGAGGGGCCGACTACCCCAGCCATCGCCCGCACGCACTCCTCGATGCTCATTGTGGGGTGAGTGTAGCTCTTGACCCCGTGTTTCTTTGTTATTAGTCTGAACGGTGGCAGGGCAGCAGGAGGCGCAGGAGGCGCCGTGGATGTGGACGCCGCCTGCGCGTATGTCTTTGCTGACCCCGCCACCGGCGTGGATGGGGTCGCCATCACGGGGTCCCTTTAAGGGCTACACCCACCCCAAAGTCACAGGCCTTCATGTTCTTAAGTTGGCCTCGTTTAAGTGTATGAGCAGAGGAGCTCTCAATGAGGCACACCTCTCCCCTAGTTGACAATTGGAGAGGGGCCTTGCTCCCTCTGCTCAGTTGTCTTAATTGTTTTTTTTCAATTAGGAGGAAAGGGCTCTCAGAGAGCGAGGGGAGAGACAGAGATATAGAGAAAGTGAGAGGGGTGGGAAAGAGGGAAGCTGCGAGGGCAGGTCTCCGCTCACAACGATGGGTGGTTGTTTCTTGAGGTGCACCCCTCAGATGGCAAAAAACACAGTCTTTGTAGATGGTCTTCGGGTGGGGGGAGAAGATGTCTTCACCTGGGACAGCTGGAGCCACCCAGGCACACACTCCCAACGATGTTAAATAGGATGATTAATAATTCTTCAGCCAAGTAGCTCCAGCTATCCCAGGCTAGGCAATGGGGGAGGGGTGCTTCAGTGGTGTGTGGGGCCTAGCTGTAAGCAAGACCCCCACACACACACAGCCCCCGCAATGTTCCAGGCCTTGAAGAAATCTTCTTTTCTCCCCCCACCAATAAAACAATGTCTTTTAGGGGAATGCACCAGTACACCCACCTGTAGAATGTTGTCGAGTCTCCCTCCTTCCACACAGGTTGTTGTTCTTTTCCCCCTCTCTCCAACTCTCTGTAGAAGTAATAAAGTTGTTTAATTTTCTGCTCTCCTCCTCTCCCTCTGGATGGATTGTAATGAAGTAAGCCCCTTCCTCATCTTCCTGGGCTGGTCTGAGTACAGGGGCAGGGAGGTGTTGCTACAATTGTACAGGGCCTTGGTGAGGCCACACCTGGAGTATTGTGTACAGTTTTGGTCTCCTAACCTGAGGAAGGACATTCTTGCTATTGAGGGAGTGCAGCGAAGGTTCACCAGACTGATTCCCGGGATGGCGGGACTGACCTATCAAGAAAGACTGGATCAACTGGGCTTGTATTCACTGGAGTTCAGAAGAATGAGAGGGGACCTCATGGAAACGTTTAAAATTCTGACGGGGTTAGACAGGTTAGATGCAGGAAGAATGTTCCCAATGTTGGGGAAGTCCAGAACCAGGGGACACAGTCTAAGGATAAGGGGGAAGCCATTTAGGACCGAGATGAGGAGGAATTTCTTCACCCAGAGAGTGGTGAACCTGTGGAATTCTCTACCACAGAAAGTTGTTGAGGCCAATTCACTAAATATATTCAAAAAGGAGTTAGATGAAGTCCTTACTACTAGGGGAATCAAGGGGTATGGTGAGAAAGCAGGAATGGGGTACTGAAGTTGCATGTTCAGCCATGAACTCATTGAATGGCGGTGCAGGCTAGAAGGGCCGAATGGCCTACTCCTGCACCTATTTTCTATGTTTCTATGTTTCTATGGTTCATAAATGCCTTCAGGCAGGAGCTACAGCAGGGAGCTCATTCCCTCACTGCTCCAGGCTCCAAATGATCAGGCCACGCCTCAAATAGCTGTTCACAGATTTCTGAAAGTAGCAGGCAAGGTGGATAAGGTGGTTAAAAAGGCATACGGAATGCTTGCCTTTATTGGCCGAGGCAGAGATTATAAGAGCAGAAGGGTTATACTTAAATTGTATAACAGCTTGGTTAGCCACAGCTGCAGTACTGCATGCAGTTCTGGTCACCGTATTATAGGAAGGATGTGATTGCACTCGAGAGGGTGCAGAGGAGATTTACGAGGATGCTGCCTGGAATGGAGAATCTTAGTTATAAGGACAGATTGGATAGGCTGGGTTTGTTCTCATTGGAACAGAGGAGGTTGAGAGGAGACCTCTTCGAGGTGTACAAAATATTGAGGGGCCTGGACATAGTGGATAGTAACAGTCTATTTCCATTGGTGGAGGTGTCTATTACGAGAGTGCATAGTTTTAAGGTGGTTGGTGGAAAGTTGAGAGGGGATTTAAGGAGGGGCTTTTTTACGCAGAGGATTGTGGGGATCTGGAACTCGTTGCCTGGAAGAGTGGTGCATGCAGAAACCCTCACCACTTTTAAGAGATGGTTTGCTGGGCACTTAAAGTGCAGTAACCTGCAGGGTTACGGACCTAGAGCTGGTAATTGGGATTAGACTGGATGACCTTTTGTTGGACGGCGCAGATATAATGGTAAGTACTGCAGGAAATAGAATATGGCCAGGGTGATCTCCTGGACTAGTTTTGATCGCCTGGATGGGTCGGAGAAGAATTTTCCCAGATTTTTTCTCCCTAAATTGGCCTGGGTTTTTATCTATTTTTTGCCTCTCCCAGGAGATCACATGGCTCCGGTTGGGGTGGAGTGTAGAATGTTTTCAGTATAAGGGGTGTCGCAGTTGTGTGAGGCAGACTGGTTGGCTGGGTGCTCTTTGCCTTTCCGTCATTGTTCATAGGTTTATATGTGACCTTTAGGGCTGCTGACCGAGGGCCGTGCGACTCTTTGTCGGCCGACGCAGACATGATGGGCCGAAATGGCCTCCTTCTGCGCTGTAAATTTCTATGTTTCTATGTAAATACATTTCTAAGTGCAGGAGCCCATCCAGTGCTTGACTACTGCCTTGGAATATCCGGCCAGTGGTCAATGAAATGGCTGCTCCTCAGGCCTTGGGAGACAGACTGCAGGGTGTGATGGCTCGCGGTTATCAGTATCCTAAAGAGGCATTGCGGGACCTGGCTGCCATGGTTCCACCCATTGGCTGAGATCGCTGGTCAATTTGGCACTGGTGGGTCGGGTCGTGGGGTCCGAGTGTCTGATGCTTCCACACGGCAGTCCCCTCAACACATATGGCACAAACATACATAAGAACATATAGGAGCTGGTGTAGGCCATTCGGCCCTCGAGCCTGCTCCACCATTCAATAAGATCATGGCTGATCTGATCTTGGCCTCAACTCCACTTCCCTGTCCGCTCCCCATAACCCTTGACTCCCTTATCGTTCAAAAATCCATCTCCACCTTAGATATATTCAATGACCCAGCCTCCAAAGCCCTCTGGGGAGTTCTGTCCTTTTGGCATCAATCACCTCACAAAGTCAGGTCGGTAACCTGATGACTTCCAAATCAATGAAGCACCAGCACCTAGATATGAGAGATCACTCCCTTACTCCTGAGCTTCTCACGTCTTTGCTCACAAAGGATCTCACACATATCTAGATAATGCAGTAGAAACAGAAAATGCTGGAAATACTCAGCAGGTCAGGCAGCATCTGTGGAGAGAGAAACAGAGTTAGCGTTTCAGGTTGATGACCTTTCATCAGAACTGGAAAAAGTGAGAGATGTAACAGATTTTAAGCACGTTTTGGGGCAATGAAAGTGGGGAGGGGAGGAAAGAACAAAGGGGAATGTCCTCAATCCTGGGATCCAAGCAGCAGCAAGCCCCACCCCAGGAGCAGATGGCCGCGAGAGTCGACAAGCCACGGGATCACGCCTGATCAGACCGGCATCTTTTCACCACGGCACAGCTAGCCGCACCACCCATAATGGCTGGAAGACAGTGCAGGGGAGCAACAGGCCGAAGGGTTAGCCTGGGAACGAGCCAAAGGTGGGCAGCAGAAACGCTACAAGGACACCCTTAAAGCCTCCCTGATAAAGTGCAACAGTGAGCCCAAGACCGCCCTAAGTGGAGGAAGTGCATCCGAGAGGATGCTGAGCACTTCGAGTCTCCACGGCGAGAGCATGCAGAAATCAAGCGCAGACAGCGGAAAGAGCATGCGGCAAACCAGTCCCACCCACCCTTCCCTCAATGACTATCTGTTCCACCTGTGACAGAATCTGTGGCTCTCATATTGGACTGTTCAGCCACCAAAGAACTCACTTCAGGAGTGGAAGCAAGTCTTCCTCGATTCCGAGGGACTGCCTATGATGATGATGAGATGGTGGAGGCTTTAAAGACTGAGCAGGTGATCCCTCGTCCTAGAGAATCCAGCCTCTGTCCGCGCAGCACTCCGGGTTGGTTCAGGTTTGAGACCAAAGCCTCAGTTAATTTGGACATGTCTCAGATGCTGCAAAATTCTGAAGTTAAATGTGTGTGAAAGTGACACAGGATTGGACTCAAATCCATGACCCATTTTCTACATAAATGAGGAACTTGAGATTCCACCGAAGTTTGTGCTGTAACTGGTTATACTGCACTGGGGAACTAAACAACAGCTGAAATAATTATCTTTATTGGCACACTTATTGTACCCAATAGCATTGCAGGGAGCTGGAGGTCACTTTCACAAAGGGGCTCTTACTAACAGCAAAAAATATTTATAGTTGTGGTTTTTCAGAGAAACACTGAAAGCGCAGCAAGAGGAACTGTGTGAGACAAAAGGTCCCATTTCTCCAACTGCCTCTCACATGTTCTTCAAAGACAAGAACTTCTTCCAGCTGATAATATGGAGCTGGACGATTATCAAAATCTCGACAATTTTCATCCTGAACGACTAAGAGAAGACAGAGGAAAACAGGAAGAAGTGAAGCCAGGTACCCATCAGTGATCTGATCATTATTGTATATTCAGTTTGAGTTAATTAGCTCGAATTCACTAACACCCTCAGATCAACTAACAACAGTGAAAAGGTCATTTCTCATTGGTTGAGGGAACGTGTTGTCAGGAAATTCAATTTCTTCAGAAAAACTGATTGATTTTACAGCTGAACAGTGAATAAAGCAGTGGGGTCATAAACCCCTGTGACATCCCTTCAACTGATGGTGTGAACACACAATGAATAAAGCAGTGGGGTCAGAAACCCCCTATGACCATCCCTTTAACTGATGGTGTTGGCTCACACTGAAATCTGTGAGGAAGGTTTTGAAGTAAAGATGCTGGATGAGGGATGGTGAAAAGTTGAAGAAATGATGAGGATAGAGGTGTGAGATGAACAAAGGGTCTTTATTCCTTGTACTTTGCAGATTACCTGAATAAATGATATTTTGTGACTGTTTGTAACTTGCGTCACTTCAATTTCCTGCACAGTGTAGATCTCTAACCTGTTGTTGATGAATGTCCTTGAATTGAAGAAATGTGGGTTCGATAGGCTCAGTCGTGCAAAGTTTAAAAACTCCAGTGTTGACAACAAGTCTCGGCTCCTCTGCCTCTTCTCCAGGTGCAAATGAGAAAAGGTTTGGAGCCTTTTCCACAAGATGGCTCCCTCTAATCCTTTCAGTGATGACTTGCACTTACACTTTGCAGAACATGGTGTGCGATCAGCCGAGCCTGTCCGAGGAAAACAGCCATCTCTGGTCATCTACATTCTCCTGGGTCTCTCCATCCTGCTGTCTGTAGTCATTCTTGGCACTTCAGTTATACTGTGTAAGTTTTGTGATATTTTAAACTTTGGAACTTATTGTTGTGAATTCTGCAATGACAGTTATCAAAGCTAATACAGCGATGTGCATGAAGCAGCATGTATTAATAATGTAGGTACTGGGCCGGAATTTGCTGAAACAGTAACTGTGTGAATGCCGCACGCCACTATTAATGTACAAATCGGCCAATAACTTGTGGCGGGGAAGGGACACCCTGGATGATTTGCGCTGCTCAGACGTTACCTTCGCAAAAAACGATATCTCGCCCTTAATCTCCCCGTGAGTTTCCTGAGGTTTCTTCATAGGTACCCTGTTAACAATGTGATATTTGTTAATGAGTGCTCGTCAACCTCCCTGGTCTATAAAGTGAACAATTAAATGTCTGGAATCTTATTCCGTCAATTAGTGAATTGTTGTTGGAGATTTTAAAAATGTCAAATTTAAAATTTAATTTTTTTCCTACTTTTCCTTCCTATCTCCTTCCTCTGTCTCTCTTAAACCGATCTTTTGCTGACATTGAATTCACTCTCAGTCATTCCTAGTTCATTTCTCTGTGTTTAAATCTCATTAGTTAAGGAGTTAACCTGTTGTTCCCGTCCTTCACTCAGGTCCTAGATGCCCCTTTGCCCTCGCCACGCTGCTATGAGCTCGAACTTCCAGCAAGTTACAGCACAAAAACCCTTTGAGCTGAAGGGGGCAGGAAAAGTCCAACTAATGGCACATGGTGCGAGTTGCCCCACTCCAGCAAAATTTGGCCCAATATTAATTCAGTAGTGGGACCGGGCACCAGTAACAGTAAAGGTGATCCTACTCGACAGTGTGGGGCAGGACACATAACCACACCTTGTAGTAAATACAGGCTCACTGGTCGAACAGGGAATTGGTCACATCCTTACACTCCTGGGTTGAAGTTCCTTACAGCATTAGAGCAAAGATACACACATAGGGCTAGATTTTCGGTTCTGCTCATTTCAGGGTGGTAATAGCGGCAGGGCGGTAAAGTGAGCCTGGGTACAGTTTGCGTCTCAGTCAGCAAAATTCATCAGCTGGGCCCTGAGTGTGAGGCAGAGCGATAAGGGAGGCGTTACACCTATTTTAAGCCGGCTGACCAACTGAAAATCCATTGCCAAAGAGCCGGCCTCGGAGTGCTCCAGGAGAGGATTCTGTGGCAAAAAAAAAATCGCACCTGAAAGCACAACAAACATTCCCAATACCTTAAACATCCCACAATAAGCTACATCGCAAAAATAAAACAAAACAAAACCATCACACTTATCTCATTCACCAATTCCAGCACTCACCGCTGCTGGGACAGCTCTGATCACCTGGTTTTCCAGGCCGTCTCACTGTGGCACACTACGGGACGCTATACGGTGAGCACACGGCAAATTTCAATGTACGAGCAAAATACCGTGGATGCTGGAATCTGAAATAAAACCAGAGAATGCTGGAAATCTCAGCGGGTCAAGCAGCATCTGTGGAAAGAAAAACAAAGTTAACATTTCAGGTCAACGACCTTTCGTCAGAACTGCCAAATGTTCGAAAAGAACAGGTTCTCAAGCACTGAAAGGGGGAGAGTGAGAAAGAACAAAAGGGAAGGTCTGTGATAGGGTGGAAGGCAGGAGAGATTAGAGAGACAAAAGGGATGTTGGGTCAAATTGAAACGGTAATAGTAGAAGTTAGAAAAAAGTCAATCTGGATCATCATATGCAGTCTCTCGAAATCGAGGAAGACTTGCTTCCACTCTAAAAGTGAATTCTTGGGTGACTGAACAGTCCAATATGGGAATTACAGTCTCTGTCACAGGTGGGACAGACAGTCGCTGAAAGAAAGGGTGGGCGGGACAGGTTTGCCGCACGCTCCTTCCATTGCCTGCGCTTGATTTCTGTATGCTCTCGGCGACGAGACTCGAGGTGCTCAGCGCCCTCCCAGATGCACTTCCTCCACTTAGGGCGGTCTTTGGCCAGGGACTCCCAGGTGTCGGTGGGGATGTTGCATTTTATGAAGGAAGCTTTGGGTGTGTCCTTGAAACGTTTCCTCTGCCCACCTGGGGCTCGCTTGCCCTATAGGAGTTCCGAGTAGAGCCTTGCTTTGGGAGTCTTGTGCCAGGCATGCCAACAATGTGGCTTGCCCAACGGAGCTGGTCGAGTGTGGTCAGTGCTTCGATGCTGGGGATGTTGGCCTGATCGAGGACTCTAACGTTGGTGCGTCTGTCCTCCCAGGGGATTTGCAGGATCTTGTGGAGACATCATTGATGGTATTTCTCCAGCGATTTGAGGTGTCTACTGTGTATGGTCCACATCTCTGAGCCATACAGGAGGGCGGGATTGGGTGTGAATGGCAGAGTAATGACCAGCTGCCATTAGAGACAAAGATTAAAAAAACGGAGAAGAACAAAACATAAGATGGAGGGGGAAGACAGCCAAAGGTGGCCAGAGGTTATGCTCTGAAATTGTTGAACTTGATCTTGAGTTCAGAAGGCAGTAAAGTGCCGAAACGAAAGATGAGGTGCTGTTCCTCGAGCTTGCGTTGAGCTTCACTGGAACAGTGGAGGAGTCCGAGGATGGAGATATGAGATTGGGAGTGGAGTGGAGAATTAAAGTGACAGGCGACCGGAAGCTCAGGGTCACACTGAACGGAGGTGTTCAGCAAAGCGGTCACCCAATCTACGCTTGGTCTTCCCAGTGTACAGGAGACCACATTGTGAGCAACGAATACAGTGTACGAAATTGAAAGAAGTGCACGTAAATCGGTTTCACCTGGAAGGAGTATTTGGGGCCCTGGATAGTGGGAAGGGAGGAGGTAAAAGGTCAGGTGTTGCATCTCCTGCACTTGCACGGGAAGGTGCTGTGGGATGGGGAGGGGCTGCAGGGGGTGACTGCGGTGTGGACCAAGGTGTCCCGGAGGGAGCGGTCCCTTCAGAGCGCTGAGAGGGGAGGGGAGGGGAGGGGAAGATGTGATTGGTAGTGGGATCACACTGGAGGTGGCGGAAATGGCGGAGAATGATCCGTTGAACGTGCAGGCTGATGGCGTGAAAGGTGAGAACAAGGGGAACCCTGTCATGGTTCTGAGGGGAAGGGGTGAGAGTAGAGATGCAGGAAATAGAACGGGCACGGTCGAGGGCCATCTTAACCACGGCGGAGGGGAATCCTCGGCTGAGGAAAAAGACATATCAGAGGCATGAGTGTGAAAGGTGGCGTCATCAGAGCAGATGCAACGGAGACGGAGAAACTGGGAGAATGGAATGGAGTCCTTATAAGATGTGGGGTGGGAGGAAGTATAGTCTAGGCAGCTGTGGCAGTCAGTGGGCTTCTAGTGGATACTGGTCGAAAGTCTATCCCCAGAAATAGAGACAGAAAAGTCGAGGAAGGGAAGGGAAGAGTCGGAGATGGATTATGTGAAGGTGAGGGAAGGGTGGAAATTGGATGCAAAGTGAATAACATTTTCTAGTTCAGGGCGAGAGCAGGAAACGGCACCGATACAGTCATCAATGTACCGGAAAAAGAGGTGAGGGAGGGGACCCGAGTAGGACTGGAACAAAGAATGTTCCACATATCCCACAAAAAGGCATAGATAGGACCCATGCGGGTTCCCATAGCAACACCTTTAATTTGGAGAAAGTGAGTGGAGTTAAAGGAGAAGTTGTTCAATGTGAGAACAAGTTCAGCCAGACGGAGGAGGGTGGTGATGGATGGGGATTGGTTGGGCCTCTGCTCGAGGATGAATCGGAGCGCCCTCAGGCCATCCTGGTGGGGGATGGAAATGTAGAGGGATTGGACGTCCATAGTGAAAAGGAGACGGTTGGGGCCAGGATACTGGAAACTGTTAAAATGACGAAGGGCGTCGAAGAGAGTGGACAAGGGGAGAAGAAAATAGAGTCGAGATAAGAAGAAATAAGTTCTGTGTGGCAAGAACAGGCTGAAACGATGGGTCTACCGGGGCAGTCCTGTTTGTGGATCTTAGGAAGGAGGTAGAAGTGGGCTGTGTGGTGTTGGGGAACTATGAGGTTGGTGGCTGTGGAGGGAAGATCTCCAGAGGAGATGAGGTCAGTGACAGTCTGGGAAATGATGGCTTGACGATCGGCAGTGGAGTCATGGTTCAGGGGGTGGTAGGAGGAGGTGTCAGAGAGTTGGCGATCAGCCTCTGCAAGGTAGAGGTCGGTTTGCCAAACAACAGCGCCGCCCTTGTCAGCAGGTTTATTCACAAGGTTGGAGTTGGATCTGAGCGAGCGGATTGCTGCAAGTTCAGATAGAGGTAGGTTGGAGTGAGTGAGTGAGGGGAGCAGAGAAATTAAGATGGCCGATGTATCATCGGCAATTTGCAATGAAGAGGTCTAGAGAGGGTTCGAGGCCAGAGGGAGAGGTCCAGGTAGAGCGAGATTTCTGAAAGCGTGAGAAAGGGTCGGCTGTGTGGGGGGAAGACTCCTGGCCGAAGAAGTGGGCACGAAGGCGAAGGTGGCGGAAAAAGAGCTCAGCATTGTGCCGAGCTCGGAATTCATTGAGGTAGGGGCGTAAGGGGATGAAGCTCTGACCTTTGCTGAGGACTGATCGTTCGGGGTCAGAGAGAGGAAGGTCAGAGGCGATAGTGAAAACATGGCAGGGGATGAGATTGGAAGAAGGGATGGGATCAGGGGGAAGTGTCGGGGAGAAGGTTTCGGAGGGGCATTGGTGTCCAAGAGTTGTTGGAGTTTACAATCCTTGATACCTGAAAGGAAGGAAAAAGGTTTTTGGTGAAAGCGCCAGATTTCAAAGGATGCCGGTTTAATGCTCCCAGGCAGTGCTGCTCTGTGCCCCCGGCGGGACACTGGGAGCTGGCCGGCCGCCCGGAAACCATCCCCGCCTCCATTACCGCCCCCTGGGGCACAAACATAGGCGGCAACATAGTGAAAATCCAGCCCCTACTAGGGAGACTCTTACCTCCTTCTGCCCGACAGTAACTGGACGGAATGGGACTGAAAAAAAAGACCTGGATTTATATCACGTCTTTCAGACCACCGAACCTCTCAAAGTGCTTTTCAGCCAATGAAGTACTTTTTGGACTGTTATAAACACAAACAGTAAAGTTCCTGCTCGTTCACTGGCCCGCGGACATTTTAATGCTGATGTTTTCTTGGGTGGTTGAGGCACTTGTTTGACTCAGACGGGAGCCTCATGAATAAATGTAATTCGGTGTCCTGTGATGTACAAAAGAAGGCTAAACTATTTTAATAACTGACTGAGCAGAGCCTATTGAGCCACATCAGCCACCTGTTCTAATCCCATCGCTGTTTGCACCCCGCACTCTTTGCAATCTTACTCTTTTTCCCTAAAAGTCTAATTCCCTTTTAAAAGGATTTACGAGGGTAGATTCTGATCTGTGGAGATGTGAAGAACTGCAATGTGACTGCTGGCTGCTATTAGTGTGGAGGCCATTTCAACTTCCCTGGGAAACTGTGCTCAATGGAGGGGCTGCCCCGCTCAGACCTCTCCCGTTACATCGCACTGACTGGGGGCATGTCTGGGGCTTTCCAGGACACGCCCAGGAATTCTGCCCATTGTGCCCGATAGACCCAGTGATAGGCACACTGCTGAGAGCGGGCACGGGTCCAGTTGTGTCCTGAAGAAGTCCCATGAATAATGAACACGGAGGTGATTGATCCTGAAGGGACTTATTACCTTCACAGAGTTTACCCTCTGATCCCTGAGGGGCAGGTCAACATTTTCAAACATTTATCTTTGCTTTTAGCCTCTGGGCCTTGTCATGGAGTTGCAGGGAGTTGCTCCTCAGTTCACCTGCTCAGTGCGGTGGACACCTCCATCGGGGAACTACAGCTGTGTGTGCCCACCTTGGATATCCCAATTACCCCATCCACAGGATTTGGGAAAGGATCAAGGAGACAGAAAAAGAGCAGCGAGAAGTCCCGCCCCGCTGCACTTCTGTCCCCTCAAAGGGTCAACGGGAGCTTTGGGCCAAGGACTCTCTCTCCATTCTCTTTGCAGCTCTTCACATCCCCACAGATCAAACCCAAGCCCATTACTTCCATCTCTATTTTTGTCTCTTCGCTCCTCTCTGCTCTCCTGTCTACTCCCCTTCCTATCACCCAGTCATGTCACCTTTCATTTTTCAAATGACATTTGACCCCACAATTCCTTCTCCAACCCAGCCTACTGTCCTGGCACTGTCAGGTTTGATCCCCCTTTGGATAAGCCCACAGCTTTCCCCTGTGCCTCTGTCGAAGGGTCTATTGAGGAACCCGTCACTGCCTCCTTACAAGTAGCAGCCTTCGCTGCCGCATCCTTCTCTTTTTCTCAATCTGTCCCAGTTCCTGTCCCGGTTCGTATTCCTGGCACTGACCTTGTCCCTATCGCTGGCACTGTTCCTATCACTGGCACTGTTCCTGTCCCAGTCCTTGTCGCTGACCCTGACCATGGCACTGCCCCTGATCTGGAATAGCTCTTGCACTACAGAAAGTGCAGTAATGCCATTGAAACACAGTTAGATAAGGGACTAACTTTTCATATTAATAATACCGTTTTAGTGTGAGCATTGAGTGCAAATTGGGCCACAAATGAAACGTAACCGTATTTCACTGTAATTTTTCAGTCTCATAATTATCAGCCGCCCTCGAGGAAAAGTCGCCGGCCTTCAGGACCCAGCTGTCTGGAATGAGAAACTGTGAGTTACTGGAGCAATTGTCGTACAGGGACGGGGTGGGGTGATGGGCTAAACACTGGCCATTCATATCTGGGATGTGCTTCCAATCCAGCCCAGACTGGAGAAAGGCCTTTCACAACCTCAGGATGTCCAAAGGTGCTTTACAGTCAATGAAGTACTTTTGGAATGTAGTCACTGCTGTAATGTAGTTAACGCAGCAGTCTACTTGCACACAGCAAGATCCTGTAAACAGCAATGTGGTAATGACCAGAAAAGCTGTTTTAGTAATGTTGGCCGAGAGATAAATATTGGCCAAGACATCGGGGATAACTCCCCTGGTCGTCTTTGAAATAGTGCCATGGGATCTTTTACAGCTACCTGACGGACAGCACCTCAGGCAATGCAACACTCCCTCAGTACTGCACTGCGAGCATCAACCAGGAATTTGTGCTCACGTCTGAAGCGGGGATTGAACCCATAACCTCCTGACTCAGAGGCGAGAGTGCTACCCATTGAGCCACAGCTGACACTAAAAACATAAATACCGTGTGATGGCCGTAAGGGTCAAGCATGAAGTTTCACTCCAGTTCATAGTGTAGCCCACAACATAAAATGGGGTCATGGATGGCCAATGTCGAATACATTGACCATGTCAACTGGTGTAAAGAAAAGAAACAGATCCACTGGTGCTGTAGGGGGCGCCAGTGTAGAAGGAGCTTTACTCTGTATCTAACCCGTGCTGTACCTGCCCTGGGAGTGTTTGATGGGACAGTGTAGAGGGAGCTTTACTCTGTATCTAACCCCCTGTACCTGCCCTGGGAGTGTTTGATGGGACAGTGTAGAGGGAGCTTTACTCTGTATCGAACCCGTGCTGTACCTGCCCTGGGAGTGTTTGATGGGACAGTGTAGAGGGAGCTTTACTCTGTATTGAACCTGTGCTGTACCTGCCGTGGGAGTGTGTGATGGGACAGTGTAGAGGGAGCTTTACTCTGTATCTAACCCCCTGTACCTGCCCTGGGAATGTTTGATAGGACAGTGTAATTGGAACGTAAAAAATAGGAGCAGTCGGCCATCTGGCATCTCGAGCCTGCTCCGCCATTCAATAACATCATGGCTGATCTGATCTTGGCCTCAACTCCACTTCCTTGCCCTCTCCCCATAATCCTCGACTCCCTTATCCTTTAAAAATCTGTCTTTCTCCACCTTAAATATATTCAGTGACCCAGCCTCCACACCTCTCTGGGGTAGAAAATTCCAAAGATTCATGACCCTCTGAGAGAAGAAATTCTTCCTCATTTCTGTTTTAAATGGGCGACCCCTAATTCTGAGACTATGCCCCAAGTTCTGGATTTCCCTGTGAGAGGAAACATCCTCTCTGCATCTACCCTGTCAAGCCCACTCAGAATCTTACACGTTTCAATAAGATCACCTCTCAGTCTATTAAACTCCAATGAGTATAGGCCCAACCTGCTCAACCTTTCTTCATATGACAACTCCTTCATCTCAGTAATTAACCTCGTGAACCTTCTTTGAACTTCCTCCAATGCAAGTATATCCCTCCTTAAATAAAGAAACCAATACTTACTCACCAATAACCTGCTCACTGATGCCCAGTTTGGGTTCCGCAAGGACTGCTCAGCCCCAGACCTCATTATAGCCATGGTCCAAACATGGACAAAGAGCTGAATTCCAGAGTTGAGAGGAGAGTGACTGCCCTTGACATCAAGTCAGCATTTGACTGAATGTAGCATCAAGGAGACCGAGTAAAACTGAAGTCAATAGGAATCTGGGGGAGTCATACCTAACACAAAGGAAGATGGTTGTGGTGGTTGGAGGTCAATCATCACAGCCCCAGGACATCGCTGCAGTTGTTCCTCAGGGCAGTGTCCTAAGCCCAACCATCTTCAGCTGCTTCATCAATGATCTTCCCTCCTTCATAAGTTCAGCAGCCCGTGCCCACATGCTGCAAGACCTGGATGACATTCAGGCTTCGGCTGATAAGTGGCAAGTAACATTCACAGCACACAAGTGCCTGACAATGATTATCTCCAACAATCGAGAATCTAACCACCGCCTCCTGACATTCAACGGAATTACCATCACTGAATCCCCCACCATTAACATCCTGGGGGTCACCATTGATCAGAAACTTAACTGGACCAGCCACATAAACACTGTGGCAACAAGAGCAGGTCAGAAGCTGGGTATTCTGTGGAGAGTGTCTCACCTCCTGACTCCCCAAAGCCTTTCCATCATCGTCAATACGCAAGTCAGGAGTGTGATGGAATACTCTCCACTTGCCTGGATGAGTGCAGCTCCAATAACACTCAAGAAGCTCGACACCATCCAGGACAAAGCAGCCCGCTTGATTGGCAGCCCAAGCACCACCTTAAACATTCACTCCCTCCATCACCGACGTACCGTGGCTGCAGTGTGGATCATCTACAAGATGCACTGAGCAACTCACCAAGGCTTTTTTGTCAGCGCCTCCCAAACCCGCGACCTATACCACCCAGAAGGACAAGGGCAGCAGATGCATGGGAACACCACCACCTCCAAGTTCCACTGCAAGTCACACACCCTCCTGACTTGGAAGAACATCACCGTTCCTTCATTGTCGTTGGGTCAAAATCCTGGAACTCCCTCCCTAACAGCACTGTGAATGCACCTTCACCACAAGGACTGTAGCAGTTCAAGAAGGCGACTCACCACCACCTTCTCAAGGGCAATTAGGGATGGGCAATAAATGCTGGCCTTGTCAGCAACAACCACATCCCAGGAACTAATTTTTTTTAAACTGTACACAGTACTCCAGGTGTGGTCTCACCAATGCCCTGTACAGTTGTAGCAGGACTTCCTTACTTTTATACTCTATCCCCCTTGCAATAAAGGCCAACATTCCATTTGCTTTCCTAATTACTTGCTGTACCTGCATGTTAACTTTTTGAGTTTCATGTACAAGTAACCCAGATCCCTCTGTACCGCAGCATTTTGTAATCTCTCCCCATTTAAATAATAATTTGCTTTTTTATTTTTCCTACCAAAGTGGATAACCTCACATTTTCCCACATTATACTCCATCTGCCAAATGTTTGCCCATTCACTTAGCCTATCTATATCCCTTTGCAGATTCTTTAGATCCTCCTCACAATTTGCTTTCCCACCTATCTTTGTATCATCAGCAAATTTAGTTACATTGCACTCGGTCCCATCATCCAAGATAGATTTAATATAGATTGTAAATAGTTGAGGCCCCAGCATTTAAAATAATGAAAGGGATAGACAAGATAGAGGCAGAGAGGTTGTTTCCACTGGTCGGGGAGACTAGATCTAGGGGGCACAGCCTCAAAATATGGGGGAGCCAATTTAAAACCGAGTTGAGAAGGAATTTCTTCTCCCAGAGGGTTGTGAATCTGTGGAATTCTCTGCCCAAGGAAGCAGCTGAGGCTAGCTCATTGAATGTATTCAAATCACAAATAGATAGATTTTTAACCAATAAGGGAATTAAGGGTTACGGGGAGCGGGCGGGTAAGTGGAGCTGAGTCCATGATCTTGTTGAATGGTGGAGCAGGCTCGAGGGACTAAATGGCCTACTCCTGTTCCTAATTCTTATGTTCTTATGATCCCTGTGGAACCCCACTGGTTAGTTTTCCAACCTGAAAATGACCCATTTATTATGACTCTTTGTTTTCTGTTAGTTAGCTAATCCTCTATCCATGCTAATATATTACCCCCAACCCAGTGAGCTCTTATCTTGTGCAGTAAACTTTTATGTGGCACCTTATTGAATGCCTTCTGGAAATCCAAATACACCACATCCACTGGTTCTCCTTTATCCACCCTGCTCGTTACATCCTCAAAGAACTCCAGCAAATTTGTGAAACATAATTTCCCGTTCATAAAACCATGCTGACTCTGTTTGACTGCTTTATGCTTTTCTAAATGTCCTGCTACTACTTCCTTAATAATAGACTCCAGCATTTTACCAATGACAGATGTTAGGGTAAATGCAGTGGTCTATAGTTTCCTGCTTTCTGTCTCCCTCTTTTCTTGAATAGGGCCACTACATTGCGGTTTCCCAATCTGCTGGGACCGCTCCAGAATACTGGGAATTTTGGTAGATTACAACCAATACATCCACTATCTCTGCAGCCACTTCTCTTAAGACCCTAGGATGCAGGCCATGTGCTTTTAATGTCTTCTACTGTGAAGAACGAAACAAAATATTTGTTTAAAGTCTCTGCCATTTCCCCGTTTCCCATTATTAGTTTCCCAGTCTCATCCTCTAAGGGGCCAATGTTTACTTTAGCTACTCTCTTCCTTTTTATATACCTGTAGAAGCTCTTACTGTGTTTTTATATTTCTTGCTAGTTTACTCTCATAAATTATCTTCTCTCTCTTCATCATGCTTTGAGTCGTCCTTTGTTGGTTTCTAAAAATTTCCCAATCTTCTGGCCTTCCACTGTTCTTCGCAACATTGTATGCCTTTGTTTTAAATTTGATACCATCCTTTACTTCCTTACTTAGCCACGGATGGTTTATCCTTCTCTAAGAGTCTTTCTTTCTTACTGGAATATACCTTTGCTGAGAGTTATGAAATATCTCCTTAAATGTTTGCCACTTGTTATCTACCGTCTTACCCTTTAATTCTTTTCCCCAGTCCACTTTAGCCAACTTTGCCTTCCTACCTTTGTAATTGCCTTTATTTAAGTTTCGGACACTAATTTGAGACCTAGCTTTCTCACCCTCCAACTGAATTTGAAATTCTACCATGCTATGATCACTCATCCCAATAGCATCCTTTACGATGAGATCATTAATTAATCCCATCTCATTACACATTACCAGATCTAAAATAGCCTGCTTCCTGGTATTGTTCTGAGAAACCTTCCCGAATACACTCTATGAACTCTTCCTCAAGGCTACCTTTGCAATTTGATTTGTTCGATCAATATGAATATCAATTATTGCCGTACCTTTATTATAAGCCTCCATTATTTCTTGATTTATACTCTGTCCTACAGAGTTGGCTAAAATGGACTGGGAAAAAAAATTAAAGGGTAAGATGGTAGATAGCAAGTGGCAAACATTTAAGGAGATATTTCATAATTCTCAGCAAAGATATATTCCAGTAAGAAAGAAAGACTCTTAGAGAAGGATAAACCATCCGTGGCTAAGTAAGGAAGTAAAGGATGGTATCAAATTGAAAACAAAGACATACAATGTTGCGAAGAATAGTGGAAGGCCAGAGGATTGGGAAATTTTTAGAAACCAACAAAGGACGACTCAAAACATGATGAAGAGAGAGAAGATAATTTATGAGAGTAAACTAGCAAGAAATATAAAAACACTGTAAGAGCTTCTACAGGTATATAAAAAGGAAGAGAGTAGCTAAAGTAAACATTGGTCCCTTAGAGGATGAGACTGGAGAACTAATAATGGGAAATGGGGAAATGGCAGAGACTTTAAACAAATATTTTGTAGACTACTGTAGACTACTCCCACCAGTGACATCTTTCTTTTATTATTTATTATCTCTACCTAAACTGATTCTACATCTTGATTTTCTGAGCCAATATTATTTCTCACGACTGCACTGATCTCATCTTTTATTAACAGAGTTACCCTGCCTCCTTTTCCTTTCTGCCTATCCCTCCGAAATGGCAAATACCCCTGAATATTCAGTTCCCAGCCTTGGCCACCTTGCAACCACATCTCTGTAATGGCCATCAGATCAGACCCGTTTATTTCTATTCATCTATCTTGTTACGAATGTTGCGTGCATTCAGATTTGTGTAGTGGGAGTTTTACTCTGTATCTAACACGTGCTGTAGCTGCTCTGGGAGTGTGAGATAAGACAGTGTAGAGGGAGCTTTACTCGGAATCTAACTCATGCTGTACCTGCCCTGGAAGTGTTTGACGGGACAGTGTAGGGTGAGCTTTACTCTGTATCTAACCTCGTGCTGTACCTGCCCTGGAAGTGTTTGACGGGACAGTGTAGGGTGAGCTTTATTCTGTATCTAACCTCGTGCTGTACCTGCCCTGGAAGTGTTTGATGGGACAGTGTAGGATGAGCTTTATTCTGTATCTAACCCATGCTTTACCTGCCCTGGGAGTGTTTGATGGGACAGCATAGAGGGAGCTTTACTCTGTATCTAACCCATGCTGTACCTGCCCTGGGATGACGACACTTGATGACTTTATTGTCAATAGTGCTATGTCTCACTTTGATGTAGAAACATATTTAGAAAGAACATTTTTTTAAAGTACTTGTGAAATGCTGAAAGATATTCACATGAACAAATATTTGCTCCCACACACCGTTTCCTCATGACCACATCTCCTGCCTAAGTTTTTCTCACAGTATGAGTTGCAATATTTTGTTGTATTCAGTTACCTTTTGGCTGGTTGTCAGAGCTGGTGAATGCAGCACTTTCTGTTCTTTCAGCTCCTCAGTACTCGCTTTTCGTGCCTTTACAAGCGTTGTTTGTGTTGGAAATATCCTGAGCTTTGCTGCCACTGGCTGCAGGCAAAGACTCCAAACTCCAACAGAAAGTAAATCCATCAACTTGCAAATCACTAACTCCATCCCTTCCCCATCACTGTCTCCATCCCTTCCTTCCCCATCACTGTCTCCATCCCTTCCCCATCTGTGTCTCCATCCCTTCCTCATCACTGTCTCCATCCCTTCCTCATCACTGTCTCCATCTCTTCCCCATCACTGTCTCCATCCCTTCCCCATCACTGTCCCCATCCCTTCCTCATCACTGTCTCCATCCCTTCCTTCCCCATCACTGTCTCCATCCCTTCCTCATCACTGTCTCCATCCCTTCCCCATCACTGTCTCCATCCTTCCCCATCCCTGTCTCCATCCCTTCCCCATCACTGTCTCCATCCTTCCCCATCCCTGTCTCCATCCCTTCCCTATCACTATCTCCATCCCTTCCCCATCTCTGTCTCCATCCCTTCCCCATCACTGTCTCCATCCTTCCCCATCCCTGTCTCCATCCCTTCCCCATCACTGTCTCCATCCTTCCCCATCCCTGTCTCCATCCCTTCCCCATCACTGTCTCCATCCTTCCCCATCCCTGTCTCCATCCCTTCCCCATCACTGTCTCCATCTCTTCTCCATCACTGTCTCCATCCCTTCCCCATCACTGTCTCCATCCCTTCCCCATCCCTGTCTCCATCCCTTCCTCATCACTGTCTCCATCCCTTCCCCATCACTGTCTCCATCCCTTCCTCATCACTGTCTCCATCCCTTCCTCATCACTGTCTCCATCCCTTCCCCATCACTGTCTCCATCCCTTC